>NW_012115066.1:5439850-5464472 GCF_000951035.1 Colobus angolensis palliatus | reverse complement strand
ACGCCTGGTTAATTTTGTATTTTTAGTAGGGATGGGGTTTCTCCATGTTGGTCAGGCTGGTCTTGAACTCCCCACCTGAGGTGATTAGCCCACCTCGGCCTCCCCAAGTTCTGGTATTACAGGTGTGAGCCACCATGCCCATCCCCAAATTCTCTTCTTAAAGCATTCTCTGATTAGCTACGCCTACATTAATCTCTGGCAATTCTTTATGGCACGTAAATATTGAATGTATTGACTTACACTAGGACCTATATGCATATCTGTGTATTTTAAAATTTTTGATATGTGTCTATAATTTGTTTTATAGCTCTAAGATGGGAAAGTTCTTGAAGACATGGGTAATTTAGCTCTCTTACAATCCTTACTATACTCTCCAGCACATGAGCCCATGTTGGTGGCAGCCACATTGTTGTTGTTGTTTTACTTTGCTAGTACATAATTCTCTGTAGTCAGAACTTCTCACCTAATGATATGGTAATGTTACCACTAGTAATATATAGTTACAACACTTGTGACAACATTAAAATATCATTAGGTGAGAAATCCTGACTACAGAGAAACATAAACCCTAAGAATATATTATACATTCTTCTACTGTAAGCCAAATAAGTCTTCTAGAAGAGTGAAAATGCAGAGTCAGGTGGGTGTTTTTTTTTTTTTTTCATAAATCTCAACTTCTGAAATTTTAGCATCTTCTAGAAACGTTGCAGAGTCAGTGTGTTTAGCCAAACAGCTGCCTGTTAACTTGATAGGTTGATTCACTGGGTTATAGCCATTTAAATGTTGTAGCATTTCCATTACATTTACCTACTGGTTCAGCCCTGGGCATACTTACAAAAAAAAATTTCTTTTCCCTGAAAATCTGCAGAACTACATACTCTTGCATAAGGGGTGGAGAAAGCTCAAGATGTGCAAGATTGGGTTAAAAATGGGAAAACAAATGATCTATATTAGGAAATGTTTATGAAATAAACTTGATTTGAAGACGTGTGTTACCTTTGGTAATGGTGTTATTTAAATCTTTGTTTTGTTTTTTCTCCTGTGTATTCTAGCGTTCTTTATGTCCAGATAAATGATTTTGCAGTAGAAATCCTTCTTGGCATGATGTGGGATGAGCTTCAGACCTTTCTTATAAGGATATCATGTTGCTTTACCTTAACTTGTTTCCTTTGAACGTTCTCTTATTTATAATGGTATAGGAAAGTAAAATATAAAATTTTCCCCTCTCTTTGCTATTCACTGAGGAAATAAGGAGAGAGACAGAGAGAGAGAGAGGGAGAAGAAATGAATATGAATGTATCAGGATAGGTTTGGCTGCATATAACCAGAAAAAAAAAATGTTTATACTGTAATACATTATTTTACATAATAAGAAGTCAAGAGGAAAAACAGTTACAGGGTTCATTAATTCATCTGCTTATCACAAATATCAAAGATGTAAGTTCTTTCCATTTTTTCATTTTTTCTTTCTTAATATATCAGCTTTGTCCTCAGGCTGCCTCCCCTCTTGGCCACAAGATGGCTACAGCAGCTCTAGGCATCTTTTACCCTCAACAATATCTAGAAACAGAACAAAGAATTATGTCTTCCCCATGTTTTTCTTCTTATTAGTGAGAGAAAAAAAAAATTCCTGCAATCCCTCAACTGACTTCCCCTCACATTTTATTAGCCAAATTGTGTCACATGTTCAGACCTCATTAGTCTCTGAAAGGAGGAATGGTACTATCAATCTTTGCTTAGACAAGAGCTTAGCTAACTATAATCCGTAAGACAACCTGCTACATTTTTGTGTGTGTTCTGTGAGCTAAGAATGTTTGTGAATTTTTAAATCGTTAGGAAATAGAATATATATATATATTATTTTTTTAAAAAGTTTAATTATTGTGGGTACATAGTAGGTGTATATATTTATGGGATACATGAGATACTTTGATACAGGCATATAATGCGAAATAATCACATTAGGGTAAATGGGGCAGCCATCACCTCAAGCATATATCCTTTGTGTTACAACAATTTTACTATTTTAGTTATTTTAAAATGTAAATTATTGGCCGGGCGCGGTGGCTCAAGCCTGTAATCCCAGCACTTTGGGAGGCTGAGACGGGTGGATCACGAGGTCAGAAGATGGACACCATCCTGGCTAACAAGGTGAAACCCCGTCTCTACTAAAAATACAAAAAACTAGCCGGGCGAGGTGGCGGGCGCTGAGATCCAGCCACCGCACTCCTGCCCAGGTGACAGAGCAAGACTCCGCCTCAAAAAAAAAAAAAAAAAAGTAAATTATTGTTGACTGTCGTCACCTTATTGTGCTATCAAATAGATCTTATTAATCCTGTCTAACCATATTTTTATACCCATTAGCCATCCCTCCTTCGCCTCCCCACATCCGACTCTGCTTCCCAGTGTCTGATAGCCATCATTCTACTCTCTATCTCCATTAGTCAATTGTTTTACTTTTTAGCTCTCACAAATAAGTAAGAACATATGAAATTTGTCTTTCTGTGCTTGGCTTATTTCACTTAACATAATGACCTCCAGTTCCATCCATGTTGTTGCAAGTGACAGTTCTTTCTTTTTTGTAGCTGAATAGAACGTCATTGTATATATGTACCACATTTTAAAAATTTGTCTGTTGATGGACACTTAGATTGCTTCCAAATCTTTGATATTATGAATAGTGCTGCAATAAACATGGGAGTGCAGATATTTCTTTCATATATTGATTTCCTTTTTTGGGAAATATATGCCTAGCAGTGGAACTGCTGGATTATATTATACTTCTATTTTTAGTTTTTTGAAGAACTTCCAAAGTGTATTCCATAGTGGTTATACTAACTTACATTTTGGCCAACAGTGTACAAGGGTTCCCTTTTCCCCACATCCTCACCAGAATTTGTTACTGTTTTTGGATAAGAGCTATTTTAACTTGAGTGAGATGATATCTCATTACAATGTCTATTTAAGTCTTTAATCCATTTTGATTTTTTTATATGACCAGAGATAGAGGTCTAGTTTTCTTCTTCTGCATATAGACATCCAGTTTTCTCAGCACCATTTATTAAAGAGACTGTTCTTTCTCCAGTGTATGTTTTTGGCACCTTTGTCAAAAATGAGTTCACTGTAGATGTATGGATTTGTTTCTGGGTTCTCTATTATGTTCCATTGGTCTATGTGGCTGCTTTTATGCCAGTACTATGCTGTATTGGTTACTATAGCTCTGTAGTATAATTTGAAGTCAGGTAATATGATTCCTCCAGTTTTGTTCTTTTTGCTCAGGATAGCTTTGGCTGTTCTGGGTCTTTTGTGGTCTCATATACATTTTAAGATTTTTTTTTTCCATTTCTGTGAAGAATGTCTTTGGTATTTTGACAGGGATTGCATTGAATCTGTAGATTGCTTAGTGTAATATGGACATTTTAATCCTATTGATTCTTCTAATCCATGAGCATGGAATATCTTTCCATTTTTTGTGTGTCTGCTTCAATTTCTTCTTTCATCAATGTTTTATAGTTTTCATTGTAGAGATCTTTCAGTTATTTAATTCCTCAGTATTTTATTGTATTTATAGCTATAGTAAATGGGATTAATTTCTTGATTTATTTTTTCAGATTGTTTGCTGTTGGCATTTAGAAATGCTACTTATTTTTGTATGTTGATTTTGTATTCCACAACCTGACTGAATTTATCAGTTCTAACAGTTTTTTGGTAGAGTCCTTAGGGTTTTCCAAATATAAGATCATATCATCTGCAAACAAAGATAATTTGACTTCTTCTTTTCCAAGATGTCCTTTATTTTCCTTGTATGATTGCTCTAGCTACAATTTCCAAAAATATTATTTTATACTATAAATAGTATTATTGGAGCACAGCGATGGCCATTTATTTACCTTTTGTCTATGGCTGCTACAGTGGCATAACTGAGTAGTTGCAACAAGAGATCATATGGCTTACAAAGCCTGAAATAATTACTATCTGGCCCTTAACAGAAAAAGTTTGCCTACTTCTAGCTTAAACGAAATTTATTCACCCTTAAGTACTGGGTCAGTCTCTCCCAAAACAGATAAAACAGTATATATATGTGTGTATACATATATACACACTTTTTATATAGACATAAAAAGTATATAGACCTATATCTATATATTTTTAAATATATATATTTGTTTTGTTTTGTTTTGTTTTTGCATGGGAGTAAATGTTTCTATATAAAATTTTCTTAGAAAAGAGTAAGGGGCTAGGATGTTTGGGTAGGCAACAAATTTGTGTTTGTGGGGTGGGGGAGGGTGAAGATATTGTTTGAGATTCAATCACATTTTAAATGAATAATACAACTTTAGTATTGTAAAAAGGTAATTCCTGAAATATCACCAATATAACCTGTTGATAAGGCAGAGCTGACTTTATTGATTATGGTGGTGAGGAAAAGAACCACCTCACAAAGTTTGGCAGTGTCTGTGAGTGGAACTATGAAGACTAGGTCAGAATTTATTAAGAATTGGAAGTTTTACTGACATAGGAACAGAAAACCAAATACCACATGTTCTCTCTTATAAGTGGAAACTGAACAATGAGAACGCACGGACACAGGGAGGGTAACAACACACACTGGGGCCTGTTTGGGACGTGGGGGGCAGAAGAGTATCAGAAAGAAATAGGTAATGCATGCAGGGTTTAATACATAGGTGATGGGTTGATAGGTATAGCAAACCACCATGGCACACGTTTAACCTTTGTAACACCTGCACATTCTGAACATGTGTCTAGGAACTTAAAATTTAATTTAATTTAATTTTAAAAAAAGAATTGGAAGTTTGAGTCTAGGAAGGTTTTTCAATGTAGAAACTTGTTTAGGATTATACAAGAATTATGACACAACAATTTAGGATTGAGGAGTCAAAAGATTCAGTAAATCTGAGCACAGATGTCTGTTGAATTTTCCATGAAAGAGTAGATAGAACTTTGGGGGAAGGTCTTATTAGGATCAGTGAAGCCATTTGCTTTGGTGGAAGAGCCCCAGAAGAGGAAAGAGGTGCTAAGACAGACAGTGGAACAGCAAAGTCATGTTAATGTCGATGGTAAGGTGTGGTTTGGAGTCTTAGGGTCCGGGGTAAGCAGTTTTAGTTCTCCTGTTTAGGGAGGTTTGTTAAGGATAATATGAGGAGGGAAAGAAGGGGTACAGTTGTGGTTAGCTGAATTCATCTTTCTCCCTCTTTGCTTACAAACTAGTTCTAATAGCTAGACAAAGCCTATGATGATTTAGCAATGATACTGTGCTAAATAAAGCATCTCCATTAGCTATTTCATATATACTTGTTTCTGTGTCTCTCACTGCACTGGCTCTCAGTGCACTAAAGCATGGGTAGTAAAGGAAGAAAGTCTATTGACAAAGTCAAGATATCCTCTGGGACAAGACTACAAGTATCATAGTTTAATTCAAAACTCACACAAATGCATTTGTAAATAAATGCTGTCAGATGACATTGTAATGGATACTGCATACTTTTAAATTAATTTTCCTTTGATGTGATAAAAACATCTTATGAAAGAGATGTTGAAGCCTCTTTTGATATAAAGTAACATAATTTAGATATTAAAGTAAAAAACCTTTTGTTGATAGTAGTTGATTTAATTCAGGGCATGTACCAAGCATTATTCGCTGTAGGTTATAAATTAGCTTTGAACCAGCTATAATTCTTAAAGCATTACTTATGACTGATTTATAGAAAATCTCATTAATTGCAATAGCACAAAGACCTTGAAGCAAGAAGTAGAAAATAAAACTCAGTCTGGAGAGTAAGAAAGAATAGACGCACATACCTTATAATTAATAGCACTATATCATTGTTGCATGTGTTTTACTGATAGTATGTTCCTGAATATATCAAGTAATCCTTACCACAAATTTGAATAAGATATATTGTTGTTGTTCCTGCCTTATAAAATAGGAAGAAACTGAGTGTCCCATCACTTTATTTTTAATATGTATTAAATATTTATTATATATTGCTTCTTTTGAGCCAGTAACTTTACATACACAGTATTGTGTGACAGTTCTAACCAAAGCCTTTTGAGTAGAAAACAGTGTTGTTCTTTCACAGATGGGGAAAGTAAAGTATAAGGAGATCAAGTGACTTTCTCATTTTTAAGGTCATTGAGGGTCAAACAGGGATATGATCTCAAGAAGTCTCACACTGGACCCTTTTCTCTTGACCACTGAGCATGGCTGCCTTTATTGCCTCATATTTTAAAAAGAAAAAGGTAGCAAACAGCAGAGTAAGGAATGATCTTCTTTACTTTTGTTCTATTTCCAGTCAACCAGTTATTTCTACCTGTTTTGCCTGAGACCCTAGGATTCTAAGGATGGCTATGCGGTAGGGAATGGGAGAAAGCTTAGAGGAGCTGGACCCTGGGACCCCGACAGTAAAAACGTTAATTTGTTTATTTATCAGGGATTTTGCATGCTATGTTATTTTATACCCAATAACCTTTATAACATATGCCTTCTCCCCCTGAAACCTATGTCTGTTTCAGGGAGAAAGGGTATATGTAAAACTACACTAAATCACTCAAATGATAAATTTTTGATGGTCATTATTACTGGAAATTTGGATAGCTTTCTATTGATAATGGAAACATAAAAGAGTTATTTAAGGCCATATTTAAATTTACAAGGAGGATAACTCTATCTGACTTAGGTTGTGAAACCTACCAACCATGTTGTTGTCATGATATAAACGGGACAGAGGTGTAGTCCTATAAAACCTGTTAACAGGATTGACATGATGAGTCAGGCCTTCTTGTTTAGTCATTGTTTTAAAATTCAGGTTTTATTATTATTTAGCTATAGTGAAGCAACAGACCAGGAGATGGCTGCTGTTTAAAAAGTGATGTTTTACTCACAGCTCACAGGAGAGGGGGCATGACACAGCATGTGGAGGCCACACTGGGAAGCAGCAGGATCAGCCAGTAGGAGCAGCCAGTGGAAAATGTGGGCAAAAGTCTTTATTGTGGTTTTAGAGGAAGGCAGGGTAAATGCGCTTGTGATTGGCTAGTTTGAATAATTTTGGCAGGCTCTGAGACATAGGGGCTGTCCCTTGTTGCCTGGTAAGTGGTAAGTGGACGTGGGGTGATTAAGGCAGGGAAATGGTGGTCTGAGTGTTAAGAGTCTTGGGAGAAGCTGATAAAGAAGGTGGCTGGGGTTTGACCTTTGGATAGGCTGGTTTGCTTATGAAAGTCATGCTTATAGGCAAGTCCTTGACTACTTCTAGGAATTTGCTAGCCCTGAAAGGGTATCCTCTCTAGGATCAGCAAGGCCTCAAATGTTAGAACATCAGGAAACACAAAAAATAAAAAGGCGTGATTAATGCATTAGAACATGTGACTACATATATACAAAGGGCTGTGATTAGATATTTGCTTTGTGGTACATTTTTCAATATCTTTTCGTTTTGTGCCTACAGTGTGCCAGGCACTGTGTTGGCAATAGGCTAAGAGGAATCCATCAGACATGGCCCCTGTTCTCACAGAGTCCACAGGCTGATGAAGGAAACTACCCAGAAACAAATAATCACGGTACCAGATGGTATGAAAAGTCAACCTAGAGCTGCAACAGCTCCAAGGAAGGAAGCAAGTTGGTTGGCCTTAGAAGGCTGGGGAAAAAAATTAGTAACTCAGAATCTATTAGTCAAGTATTTTTGCTGTCATAGAGAAGGACACAAAAGCCTCTGAAGCCAGAAAGCAATCGAGGACTTTAAATATCACCTTCTTAAGACCAAGGTTCCTTACAGTGGTTTTGTAAATGTGGGTATATGTTTAAGGATTGCTAATGGCAGCTGGTTTTCCTTAAGAGTGCATCTCATATTACTGAGGGAAAAAAGCCTCTTCTCCACCTTCTGTAGGCTATTTAGTAAATGCAACTATTTCTCACTGGGGATCTCATCACTAGTGAAAGGATCATGTCCTAAAAAGGAGCCAGCCCTTCTTCCTCAAACCCTCCGGTGGTAGACAAGGAAGGGCTGGCTTTGAAACTAGATCGCTCTCTGGCATTGGCTTCTCTCCAAGGCTCACTTGAGCCAACAGGAAGATCTTCCTAATTGCTCTGCTTGCCACTAGTTTCTTTCATTGCTTGTCTCTGCCCCATATTAACCTCACATCATCATTTTTCAAAACAAAGCTGATGATAGCATTCTTTTCTAAAAACAAAACATGTTGCCTGCACTATAAAATTGGGACTCTTAAGTTTGACGTAACCAACTCTTAAGAGTCTTTACCGATCTCATTCCAGCTTCCTTTCTCATTCTCGTCCTCAGGCCTTCCATTCTGACAGAGGGCACTTTTTACTGTTCCCTGGATGTACTAGCATTTTTCATGTGTGCTTGCCTTGGTTCAGCTGATCCCTCCGTGCTTAAAATGCCCTTCCTTCCTTTTCTCAGCAGCTTCTACGAAATATAGATCAGATATCCGTCTTCTCTGAAACCTCCTTGGTTTTCCAGCATAGATTAAGTTGCTCTGATAACAGTTAGTGCTCTTGTGCCGGTGTGGACTTCTGTCATAGCAATGAACATATATCATTGTACTTCATCTGTTTGCCTATCTGTCTCACTCTTTAAATTTAAATTCTCCTGAGGTAAGGATTCTGTTCCTCATCCTTATATGCCCACTACTTAGTAAAATATCTGGTTGAGGGAAACAACAGAAAGGACTTAGAACAATGCCTCCCACATTGTCAGAACTCAATAAATGTTACATATGATTGTTTTATGATAAAATAGTTTTATATTTATTGTTAATATATTAATATAATTATATTTGTTATTTCAAACTTATAAATATTTTAATATAATCTATTAAATTTAATATTTATTTAATATTTAATATTAAAATATTTTAAAATTAAAAATAGTTATAATGAAATTAATATTTCATTATAAATCTAAATCTATAATTATTACCATAATGAGTACTATTATTTATGAAATTAATATTTATAATGAAAGTAATATTTCATATTAAAATATTATTTTGTATAATCTGTCATGATATGATAATCATATCTAATATTTATTGAGTTCTGACCATGTGGGAGGCATTGTTCTAAGTCCTTTTTCTGTATTAACTCATTTTATCCTCACAACAACCCTATGTGGTGTGTAATATTAATATCTTCATTCCCATTTTGAAGTGGGACAGAAATTAAGCTACAGAAAGGATAAGTAACTTGCTCAAGGTGACACATAATGGGTCCTACATTAGTACCTTTTTGAATTGAAATGTGGTGACCCCTCTCACTGCCCTCCCTTTTTTTTCCTTCCAAGAGATTCACAGAAGACACACTGTTTATTGAGTTGAGAGACTTGGGAGAAGTTATTACACAGGTGCCCAGTCCACAATAAGCCAGCTGAGTGGGGCGTATACTTGGTAACAACATAAGCTCCTTGGAAGACTTCCTGTGGCCACAAGAAATGCAGGAGATGAGTTATTTGCCTTCCCAAAAATCTACTCAAAACCAGTAAGAGTAGGGACACAAGACATAATAGTCCTGTTATACTATTTTTTTCTGTAAATAAAAATTATGTTTCATGGGAAAATAGTTAATATGTGGTATGTCTGCTTATAGGCTGCAGTCAGCTATGTTATAATGAGTTGGTATATGGGAATCTCTAGAAGTTTATATATACATGTGCATGTCACTATTTCAGTGCATCTTCACAGGTACCATAAATTAAGTTGCCAGTGCTTACAGCTGAGGTCACCCCCAAAGGAAAGGTATTTTAAAGAAATAGTGAAAAATATTTTGCATTTACCTTTATTCTCATAGCAACATTTTTATGGAGCATCTGAGATCATATTCCCTGGGACCAGTCTAATGAGCATCTGAGCCCTGATTTACACTTACTAAACATGTGACTTCTTGAATGTCACTTCTATGATGATATTTCTTCATTTTGAAAATGAAAAGGATGACAATTCCTACTTCAGAGAAGTGTTGTAAGGATTACGAAGGATCACAACCAGCTTCATGGGCCTACAACCTGTGCAGTTGCAAAGAAACTCACGTTGAGATGGACCCACACTTGGTTTAGTGGTCTTTTGTTACTGATTTGATATTATTAATAATTTTTATAAGGCTTCCTACATTTTTATTTTGCACTGGGAACCACAAATTATGTAACCACTTCTAGACAGGCTTTTTTATGAAGTATATAGCCCATGGTGCTTGGCACATAAAATAACCTTCAATACAATATGTCAGCTATTACTACTTTTGCAAAGGAGCTTTTAGTTTGTTTGATATAACCCCAAAGTCCTATCTTCTAAACTTTTTCAGTCTGCTGTGGGCATTGAAGCTAATGGTGGGGTATATATTATATGTCCTCATGCATTTGGGCCACATTTGATTGGTAAACAATACATTAGTGTCCTCTACCTCACTGATCCCTTACTCTGTGGTTATACATCTCACGGAATGTGGGCTTTGGATGGCTCCTAATTTGGATTAAAGGTACATTTTCCTCTAAATATGAACCACACAGCTTAATAAAGGATATTAGGTTTGTTTTTAATTTGTCTGACAAATAATGGCTTTAGCTGATACACTGTATCACTGACATTACTCCAGAAAGACACTTAGAGTAAATCTAATCTAATAATTGTTTTTTGCTTTTATTTTGCAGACTGTTTGAATTCTAGAAGGACCAACACCAGATAAATTATGAATGTTGAACAAGATGACCTTACATCCACAGCAGATAATGATAGGTCCTAGGTTTAACAGGGCCCTATTTGACCCCCTGCTTGTGGTGCTGCTGGCTCTTCAACTTCTTGTGGTGGCTGGTCTGGTGCGGGCTCAGACCTGCCCTTCTGTGTGCTCCTGCAGCAACCAGTTCAGCAAGGTGATTTGTGTTCGGAAAAACCTGCGGGAGGTTCCGGATGGCATCTCCACCAACACACGGCTGCTGAACCTCCATGAGAACCAAATCCAGATCATCAAAGTGAACAGTTTCAAGCACTTGAGGCACTTGGAAATCCTACAGTTGAGTAGGAACCATATCAGAACCATTGAAATTGGGGCTTTCAATGGTCTGGCAAACCTCAACACTCTGGAACTCTTTGACAATCGTCTTACTACCATCCCGAATGGAGCTTTTGTATACTTGTCTAAACTGAAGGAGCTCTGGTTGCGAAACAACCCCATTGAAAGCATCCCTTCTTATGCTTTTAACAGAATTCCTTCTTTACGCCGACTAGACTTAGGGGAATTGAAAAGACTTTCATATATCTCAGAAGGTGCCTTTGAAGGTCTGTCCAACTTGAGGTATTTGAACCTTGCCATGTGCAACCTTCGGGAAATCCCTAACCTCACGCCGCTCATAAAACTAGATGAGCTGGATCTTTCTGGGAATCATTTATCTGCCATCAGGCCTGGCTCTTTCCAGGGTTTGATGCACCTTCAAAAACTGTGGATGATACAGTCCCAGATTCAAGTGATTGAACGGAATGCCTTTGACAACCTTCAGTCACTAGTGGAGATCAACCTGGCACACAATAATCTAACATTACTGCCTCATGACCTCTTCACTCCCTTGCATCATCTAGAGCGGATACATTTACATCACAACCCTTGGAACTGTAACTGTGACATACTGTGGCTCAGTTGGTGGATAAAAGACATGGCCCCCTCCAACACAGCTTGTTGTGCCCGGTGTAACACTCCTCCCAATCTAAAGGGGAGGTACATTGGAGAGCTTGACCAGAATTACTTCACATGCTATGCTCCGGTGATTGTGGAGCCCCCTGCAGACCTCAATGTCACTGAAGGCATGGCAGCTGAGCTGAAATGTCGGGCTTCCACATCCCTGACATCTGTATCTTGGATTACTCCAAATGGAACAGTCATGACACATGGGGCGTACAAAGTGCGGATAGCTGTGCTCAGTGATGGTACGTTAAATTTCACAAATGTAACTGTGCAAGATACAGGCATGTACACATGTATGGTGAGTAATTCCGTTGGGAATACTACTGCTTCAGCCACCCTGAATGTTACTGCAGCAACCACTACTCCTTTCTCCTACTTTTCAACCGTCACAGTAGAGACTATGGAACCGTCTCAGGATGAGGCACGGACCACAGATAACAATGTGGGTCCCACTCCAGTGGTCGACTGGGAGACCACCAATGTGACCACCTCTCTCACGCCACAGAGCACAAGATCGACAGAGAAAACCTTCACCATCCCAGTAACTGATATAAACAGTGGGATCCCAGGAATTGATGAGGTCATGAAGACTACCAAAATCATCATTGGGTGTTTTGTAGCCATCACACTCATGGCTGCGGTGATGCTGGTCATTTTCTACAAGATGAGGAAGCAGCACCATCGGCAAAACCATCACGCCCCAACAAGGACTGTTGAAATCATTAATGTGGATGATGAGATTACGGGAGACACACCCATGGAAAGCCACCTGCCCATGCCTGCTATCGAGCATGAGCACCTAAATCACTATAACTCATACAAATCTCCCTTCAACCACACAACAACAGTTAACACAATAAATTCAATACACAGTTCAGTGCATGAACCGTTATTGATCCGAATGAATTCTAAAGACAATGTACAAGAGACTCAAATCTAAAACATTTACAGAGTTACAAAAAACAAACAATCAAAAAAAAGACAGTTTATTAAAAATGACACAAATGACTGGGCTAAATCTACTGTTTCAAAAAAGTGTCTTTACAAAAAAACAAAAAAGAAAAGAAATTTATTTATTAAAAATTCTATTGTGATCTAAAGCAGACAAAATTATGTGTATTCCTCAGAACCTGTTTTTGCTGCACTTATTCACTATTTTCCCACATCTCGTTCCTCCCTTCCCTGATTGCCATATTTTTCATAGCAGATCTCAATTCCTTAAAGAACTGGTCTAGGAAATTTTGTAAGAATTCTGTTATACTTTGAGATTTTTATGGTGAATTCTAGTGGTGAGATCCAGTCTATTTTGTCTCTCTCTCTTTTTTTAATTTTTTTCTTTTTCCCTCATACCCATATGAAGTAATCCAATGGGGAATGCAATATTAGAAATAGATTTTTAAGAGAGAACAAGGAAAAAAATGCAAGATCTTATATTTTTCATGTAATGACCTGTTCTGTATTTATGAGGGAGACCATTCTATGGAAAAGAAAAGTAAGCAAACAACAGATTAATTTACATATGAGCATCTATAAAACCCATGACTTTTAAACAACTCTAGAACCAGAATTTGTAGTTAAAAAGCTAAAAATAAGATTATAAATAAAATATTGTTGGTTTTTCTGTACCTGGACACAACTCATTTGTAGTATGGCTCAAATGTGAGAAACTTGAAGGTAATTAGACTTTCTGCTTTCTAAGAAAGAAAATACTACAGTATTCTTTAGTCACAAAACCAATCTCTACGGGGTCCTGTTTGACTAGTTGACTTGAGTTTTAGATCTATGTTTAAGGATGCTGTGGTATTTTTTCCTTCTCATTAGGCTTACACTTTGTAGAATGCTCAGGTTCAAAAATAATGATTTTGTGAAGTAAATTTAATTCTACTTGAAGGAAAGTTTCACTATAATTTATTTACTGTCTCCTAAACATAATTTCATTGGTCAGATGAACTATAACTGCAAAACATGAAAATATTCTAAATCATCTAGAGCTGAAAAAGAATATTTGGTGATGAGTATTAGCAAATTCAGTTCAATTCAATGATAATGATTAAAGACCTACTGTGTGCAAAATACAGATTTTAGTATTATGGGTGCACAGTTGACAAGATCTGGTTCCTGCTCTTGCATTACTCCCAATCTATGTAAAAATGATTAAAGAAATCATCTCAGTTCGTTACTGGTTGCCAGCTCTAATTTTACTGTTAGGTAAAAGGCTGTGAATCAGAACCTTAACTTTCAAAATATTCGATTATTAGATTATTATTATAGGAAGCTCTTGGATTTCCGGTTTCTTCCATCTTTCTGGAAGAGGTGATTATCTTTTTCTAAATGCAAACTGCAGAGCTATAAGAAGTGTGGGTTTAGATTTGCTCTGAAGGATGAATACATACCAGGAGAGGGCAATGCTAAATCAGTGGTAATTAATTAATGGTATTTTTTAAGGAGCTGGGGGCATTTTGGCTAAGAGACCGTACACTAGTTTCCAAGTAAAAAGGGAACTTTCTGGTTATTGCACCTTGGCATTCTCCTGATATTTTCATATATTATGTATATGACTTCTATCTTTATGTGAAACAAGTGAATATATACAGATCTCATTATTGGCCTTGAAACTTGCTACCTTGGTGGTGAAACAAGGACTGACCAAGCTGAAGAAAACTTCAGCTCCTAATGGCTAAGAAGCTTGGATACTCACACTTAATTCTGCAGGCTGAACCTTACTCCATGGTTTTGTGGTTTCCAGGTGTGAAAAATCAATTTTAATAGCAAAGTAGGTCAGAGAAATGGGAGAAAAGGACGGGAAATGAAGGAGAGCATGCAAGAGTCTTGCTTCTATTTTTTTGATCACCAATTCTCTGGCTTTTTTCTTCCTTATATCTTACCTCCCTTTGTTAGGAACACAATCCACACTTGGTTTCACTGTGAAGACTCAAGAAAAGGGAAAACGTATTTTGACTATTGTTTGTCGAGTTATTCAGTATTGAACATACTTAACATATTCCCAACCTGCTGATCACAAAAACACAAACAAGCAACAACAAAAAACACCAACAAATATCTATAACAACAAGCAAGCGCTAGTACAAACAAAAGTGATATAAATCGAGAGGGAAAATGATCCTGCTTTCTCTACTTGCCTTGCGTTCACCAAACTCTCTTTGCTGACCCTGAAGCTTCTTTCATTTTAAACTTAGAATTCTTGCAGGTTTAGTCCAAGTATGCAATTACCCTTGGCTGTGAGAGGTAGCTGAGCAGTTAGAAAAATGCTACCAAATAGGATGAAAGGTGAATTTGTACTTAAAAAGTTGGGTTGGAATCTAAAGCATACAATTCAGTCTTCTAGGAGATTATAGTGTAGTACTAATGAATATATTTTGTGAAAAAAATTGATGCAAGGTTTAAATAAACCAGATTTCACGTCTATAATAAATTTAGAAACTCTTTTACCAAAGGCCCTCATTGCAGGTTTTGGGGATAAAGGGTAGAGTGCTATAAATCTATTATTTAAAGAAAACTAAAATGAATTCTAGATGTTTCTATGTTTCTGATTAACAGTAAGCCTCTATTTTCCCTACATAACATATTTGACCATTGGCCTGTCAGAACAGTAGCTGCACTGATGTATTAGAGACCATCACAAACGTGAATTTACTTAGTTTAGCAGGAAGCCTAGATGACTGTTTAAATATTCCCTATACTGTTGTACCAAAATATAATTCTATGTCTACTGCTCCTTGTAGTCTATCCAAAGGCAACTGGGTGGCAGTATTCTGAAATATGCACACCAAAAATACACCATTTACAATTCATCAAGTTAAAGTAACCCAGTGATAATCTGTGTGTGTGTGTGTGTGTGTGTGTGTGTGTTTGTATTTGTATTTCCTACTAATAGTATGCATTTTGCTTCCCTAAACATCCAAGATGCTTCAGAAAGAAGATTCTCTAACATCTTTTTCTATTCAGGAATTTTACTCCTCCACATCTGCCATGACCTTAGCCTTGAACACTCTTTTGAAAGTGTACAGATGTATTTGCATTAGCAAAATAATAGAAGGATTTGGTGTAGCTCACACATATAGGCTCTGATAAAGCTTTAATAATTTCCCCCTCGTATTTCAAATATTCTGAAATCGTGTATCTTTTTCAAAGACTGAAATAGGTTATTTGCATATGGAAGAGTGATTAAAAAAATTTTTGATAAAGAAAATGTGGCTAGTTCATAATTGCTTTTAGTCCTTATAATCAAAAAATTAAATATTAGAATATTGTTTGAGACCCGTTTTCCATGAAATAAAATTCTAAATATAGATGTGCTGGGGATAAAATTCTTGACAATGTAAGGGCTATTTACATGGCAGAAAGAAAAGGAAGAAGGCATATTAAGAATAGCCTTCACTGAAACATAAAACCATATTAAGTAGATGGTGCCAGAGTATCCAACGTTTTTAAGGTAAAGATTGATCAAGGTGAGAAAAAAAAAAAAAAACTTCAGTCTCATCTCTTTGGGATAATCTTCAAGATATTTAGATAAAGTAGAAGAGTTAGATGAGTGCTTACAAATACAATGTGGCACTCTAAAGCAATACAATTTTAAAATACTGTGTTCAACTACTTATTTGTTGCTTCAGCTTGTTTTAATAAGAATCTTGAACATAATGATATCATTAACTATCCAGACATAGCATGTGAATGCTGGGTAAGCAGTCATACTCTGCAAAAAGCTGTCTTTCTCTTAAATATAGTAACACAGAATCAAATATCTTATAAAACATATGCTGAAATTACATATGCACCATTATATCTGATTAGAATGTGATTCTGTACAATAGCTACTTCTGATAAAAATGAGTCTAAAAAGTTACCTTCCAAAAATCAAGGTCCCTGCAATTCTTTCTCTTCTTTTGCAAGAAGAAATGTGAATTCCTAAAAGCGCTGTACATATTAGATAGGAAGCAGCTGGGACACCACTGTCTTCTCATGCTCCATCGGGATACAGAACAAGATACATCTGGCTGTATGAGAGAAAAAAGAAATCGTCTAGAATTAATGTAGCACACTGTCAATTAGGATTCAAATTTAGATACTGAATGAAGCCTTCTCAAAACACATACCAGTTCATATCCTTCTGTTTCTTAAACTGCTGCCAACAAAACTTCCGAAATTTCAACCTTATTTGAGAAAACTATATAAATTGTATGTAAAATTATATAATTAAATTTTATAATATGGTTAGCAGTAAAATGTAAAACTGCTGTTCATTTTTTGTTTTGCTCAGGATTAAGAAAAAAGAAAAATAGAGAGGAACTTGCTGCAAGGCAGACAATAAATGAAGCTATTTTAATGAAAGCACATGATATTGGAAAAATGTTTTGTAAATTTTGTTCTATGCAGAAAATGAGCACATCCATCTATCCCTTGCACCAAAAACAGAAAGGAAGGCCTATGAAAATCAGACCATGAAGTCTTGTTTTTCATTATTTGGTCTGGTAATTTAATTTCATTTTCCAGATTATTAATGCTGCACTTTATTATATATTTGATGCTGAATTGCTGAATTTGACTTGTCCAAATGGCATCAATCCTGCCTTTATCTCATTGCCAGAAGTAGTGAATATATTGCTTTTCATCCTGATGAAAGGGAAGATTCAATGTTATTTGAAGGAGACGGGCTGATCTGTGTGGTGGCAGTAGAACATATTCTGATTGATGTCCTCTAACCTTGAAAACTTGCCAGAGCATCCACCTAGTTCAACCCTAGTTCAGTTATGGTGGAAACCCATTATGGGCACCGTTAGCAACTATTGTGCCTATATATTAATCAGTCTAGTTCATCCCCTTACTTCTCAGCCCTTCCACGTTGAAAGAAGTAAAAAGTGGAACTCACCAATTGCTATTTAAGCACATTTGCTAGTTTTGTAAAGTCTATAGACTTCTAAGAGGAATATATGAAACCTCAAGTAAATATATTAAAACACGGACAAAATAAATATATTTATGATATGTACTTTTTATTGTAGTTACTATAAAATTTTAATCAAAAAATTTGTAATACTAGGGAAATCTCAGGTTTTACTAATGGAATTATGAAAAAATATTAATCTTAATACAATTTGTAAAATGCCTTAAAAGTTAGATGTTGAAATGGACTTCCAGGTCCTGTAGCTACTTCTATTAAAATTATCATAATAATATTTTATAAAATGAGAAAAGTAATATAGTTTCTCTTTCCAGTTGCCCTGAAGCAGACTAACGGATGCTTGTAAAGATGTTTCTCAGCATAAATGGATTGTTAGAGAATGAACTTCAGTTAATTCTGACCTTAAAAAAATGTCATGTAGCTATGTATTTTCATCTGAAACATTTTCAAGAGTCTTGCAAACAAGTCACTCTAAAATAATTAATGACAATGTTTATGTGCTCAGTTACATTTTGATTTTTCAATACATATTCTTACCTTATGTGAAAGCAGATTGTATCCCTGTTTTTCATTTTTCAGCACATTTTCAGGTTTTCTAAGAGAAGTATAAAATCAAAATCTGTCACTACTGCTCAACATTTAGTTATGTAATCTCGAATTCAACTCTAAACAATATCAGGCAACTCATATAAGCGAGTGAATTATAGCCTAGGCATTGAAGTGTCCCTCTTTTTCATTCTACTCTTAAATCCCACTTAAAAGACCTGATAGTTTTATTATTATTAATATAAACTTTAAGAAGAATGGAAATTTTCACAATATTGAAAAATGCTTTAAAACTGCAGATTATATATATGTAACCTTATAACAAAAACGTCATCCCATTTCTTATCAAAGATAAGTGCCAATATAGATGGATAGATAGACTATTCGTCAGAAAATATATGCTACTAAAATAATCTCATCTATTAGCCAACATAGTTTTAATATTATCATTAAACTTTCATAAAACTCAATTTATTATAAATCCTGAGAGTGATTAATAACTGTTATTTGAAAGCCATTTTAGTAATCATAGCAATCACTAATATTAAGCAGTAAAAAATCAACAATTAGATAAATGTCAGAAATAAACCATGAGCTCTTAGAAATTAGTGGGATACCATTAGGCATTCATAAGATAATATAATTCAAAAGTAAAAATTATATGCTTTGTAGCTCAGAAAGTGCTTTCACCTATTTTCTCATTTGTGGAGCCTTGAAATAATAGTAGGTATTTCAAATTCAAGCATCAGATATTTCATAAATAGTGCATATGCCTGGGTGTGGAATTATTGATGTTTTGAACCTATAAACAGGATAGAAAGGAAGAGATGCTGGGGAAACAACACTGGAGAAGAAGAAGAAGTAAATGGTAAAAGTGGAAAAAATGATTAGATTATGTTTATTTTAGAATAGATTCATTTAGTAACTATGAATTGAGGAACCTACTTAATGCCAGGCACTATTTGCAGCTCTGGATATACAGCAATGAACAAAACTTTTAAATCACGCCCACAGGATAAGGTAACCAACTCATCTCAGTTTGCACAGATATTCCTGGTTTTAGTACTGAAAACCCTGCATTCCAGAAACCCCGTAGTCTAGGGCAAATCAAGATGGTTGCTCACCATGATCAGAACCTCACTTTCTGGTAACTGTCATCTTGATTTCCAAATTCATATTAATATGTTTATCTCATTGTTAACGACAATGCAAGGTAGCACTGACCACAAGTAGCCAATGGCTAGTATACCTGTTTCCAACTGGGGCAAAGTTATGACAAGAACAAATTATAGTTCTATCAAATTTCCTGGAATTATTTCTAGACCACACTCCTTGGAGTGCAACTGAAGTATCAAAAGCACAACTTGCCCTCAAGGAAAAGTTAGTGTCTGGGAATGTCAACAATCATAACTACCATTTACAGGACACCTATGTATATAGTCTCTAGTTCTTACAAAGCCCTCTAAGGTAGGTATCATTATCTCCATTGTAAGGATAAAGACTTTGAGAGTAAACTCTCCCATTATTGGGTAATAATGAGAAAGAAAACCTAAGATAAAAGAAGAGAATTGGAGCTTTCAGATGGCTGTAGAAAGTCTTATTTAAGCAATAGCATTTATTTTTCAGAAGAGAAAACTATTAATGCTCTCAGTATATTTTATTTCTTGTGTTCTATTGGATTATATTTTCCTGGAAACTGGCTTCTCTTTGGGGACACATTTTGGTAATCAACGTTAGTCTTATTCTTGTTTAGTCAAGTTTACTAATGAAATGGATAGGACAGCACCTTTGAAGCACTGGCTTGGTTAATGTGGCAATGTTTGAACTATTTTTGTACTGACTATTATTGAATTTCATAGAGAAACTTCAAATTGAAGACGTTATGGATCAGCCAGCATTCAAAGATGAAAATAAATCAATCAACACTTTTTTTATCATAATTATACAGTTTTAGATATTTTATTTTAGGGTTGCATTATGATTCACTTTTATATTCTAATCAAATGTCATTGATGGATATCCCTGAATACCACAGTAGCTAAACCAGCATATTCCAGTCCCTTTCCATAAGAAAATAAAATTATGTTTCCTAACTTCAATAGTTGTTTAACATCTCATTATGTACATTGTTTTTATGAAGTCAGTAGAATCATCCAATTCATCCTTCTTAGAATACAACACACTATTTAAAGTTGTCTAAACTTCTTAAGCGGTAACCATTAAGCAGCAACCATTTTGCACTTGCCAAGTAGCTAAAAAAACAGAAAAAACATAAGACGTGCCCCTAAAAGCAAGACATTTAACTTCTGAAAGCTGGAGACTCAACTTAAATAAACAGTACTAAATTTTAAAAATCAAATTATCCCAACTGAATGCTCCTGACAAATTTAAGTCCCTTCAGTATTGGTTAGATATTTTTTATATTTAGTAAAAGCATTACCTTTGGTAAATAATCATTGCAACCAAAGTAAAAATATTGCCATAATAATAAATGGAGACATGAGAGAATTAACTGGTTAATATGGATTAGCATTGCAATATGGTAGAAAAGCTTTCCACGTAAAGAAATACGTGACAGACTTGAGAATGGAACACTAGTTGTAGAACTTTTAATACGAATTGAGTAGATTAGTTTTAAATACTTGACCCAATTCAGTGTCACTTCATTTGTAAGTACATTCATTCATTTATTCATGGAACATTTATTGAGTGTTTTTGCTATGCCAACAATAAAGTTATTGTTAATACAAAAATAAGGGACACAGCTTTTGCCTTCAAGGAGTTAACAATATTGCAAATACAATATGATGAACTGAATGGAAGAGGTAGCACATATTATATAAGCAGAGAGAAGGGAAACAGACCTGGGCTGTGTAGTTGGAAGATGGAGAATCAGATTTGTTTTTTATATGAATAAAAGCAAACTAGATTGTGTCCTACTGGATGAATAGGAGTTAGCCAGGTGGTAGAAGGTGATATATCACTTTTCCCAGAACAAATACAGCAAAGTCAAGGAACAAGCAACATCATGATGATAGACAACTGCAAGTGGCTTCATGTTTCTGTAATAGAACTAAACATTCAATTTGGAGATTGCTAAAGACAAAACAAAGATAGTGATTTAAGGCGCTGTATATGGCATGTTGACCCTATTAAATGTAACTTATGGATAATGATGAAATATTAACATTTTCTAAATGGTTGTGTGGCATTGATAATATATTTGAGCTTTGAATGGGTTACTATCACGGCAGAAGAAAAAAATTTAAGCTTAAAAAGACTAGGTCAGAGAGAAATCCATATTGGAGATTGTTTTACTATCATAATGGAGAGATAATTGGTGGAAGTTAAGGTCCAATTAAAATACAATAAACCGAGTTAGCTAGACTTGTTTTCTCATTGTATGATGAGAGGAAGAGAAGAAAACAAGGTTTCTTATATTTGTTGACTAGTGGAAATAATGGAAAATCAGCAGGTAAGGGGTGATTAGAAGATAATGTTTATAGTTAGTTGAAAAAAAAGTTGTTCCAGGTGAAGATTGGGAAAGGAAGTATTGTAGGACTTTTCCGTAATTCATCTAAAGACAGAATTCTTGTCCATCCCATGGCCCTGAAAATGTAAGCTTGCAGATGGTTTAAAGGGTGAGTAAAGCAGGGTTTTATTGGGTGAAAAGAAAAAAAGAACCAGGGTGCGGGGAGTAGGGGCGAAAACAGAGACTCTCACAAGCCAGAGTCCCTCTGCTAGGGCGCTTCCTGCCAGGTAGTTGGAATCTCAGGTTCCATACAGGAAGACGAGGGGCCAGGTTCAGGCTCCTCTCTGCTGCGAACATCATGAACTTCCCAGGGCTCCACCTCAGTGGGCAAGCTGGTTGGGGTTTCTTCAGGGACCTCCCTCCCACCTGGCTGTCTCATTCCCTCCTCTAAAGAACTACATCTAACTGCCCTTAGATTATGGATAAGGACAAAGACTGATCTTAACTGCTTCCTGCTGACAGGGTGCTGTTTGGGGAAACGGCCATCCCCAGAGGCCTATTTAAGGGTTCCTGACAAAAGGGGCCATTGTCAGAGGCTCCAGTTGCATGAGAGTTTGGAGTTTGATGGCCTGAAGGCAAGAACAGACAAACTGGGTTATTAGAAAACATATCAAAACAAAACAAGGGGAGGGGTAAAGACAGCTCAAAATTTCTGAGGTCTTTTACCAGTTTACACAGAGAGATGGAGGCCAATAGCTGACTGGTAAAAAAAACTTTACCCCATTGCTGGCATGTTGGGTGTTGGGGTTCCCATCTCCTGAGCTCAATATTAAACCAACCAGTTTAAGGTTTAGGAAATTAACTCTCCAGTTTGGAGGATGCATCTGAGGGGATTGTCTCATAGTATGGAGACATAATTACCAATTAGGAATAGAGGACCAAGGAGGAGAAAGGAATAAAAAGAAAGCATTTTTTTCAAAGGAGTCCCAAAGGTTCAGAATGCATTCTAAAGGGGTACAGACTGAAGATGAATGACTACCCTTCTAGAAAGAGGGGAGCAGGTAGCCCTGGTTCCCTTTGGTTCTTAGGAGATACCTGGGTTATGCAAGGGAGACAAGGAAGAGTGTCCTCTTTCCCTTCTTCCGACCTTGCATCCCCGAGTTCCAGCGACCTTGGCAGGTGCTGCCATGAATGTTAAAGCGGCTTGCACCCATGAAGCAGGGGGGTCTAGATAGCAGGAATCATCTGCTCTCACCTAGGTCTCTTTTCCACCTACTGTCAGAAACCTTGCAGTTCCCTAGACCTCATTTATGCCATGGATATTAACGTGGTCTTTATCCATGAAACAGGAAACTTGGGGTTGGCTTAATCGGTGGGTATCAGCCACACTCACCTGTACTGTGCCTTTTAACCTATCGTTGTCTTTGCTTCTGGATCCTTCAGATACAGTTTTCCTTTCTGGGACTTTGACCTGAAGCTTGGAATTGAGTTTGGGACAAAAATGTGACTCAAGAGGGGTTGCATGAACTCCTTATCATAAGCTGAATGGTAAGGTGAAACTGTGGAACTGAGTCCTCCTCCAACAAGGGAGAGGAAAAGATGTCTTGTGACACATCCAGATAACTGGCTGCTATAGTTATGCTTGCTAGAATTTGGGTGCATGGTGCTTTGCTTTGGTTAGCTCCCTTGGTCTTACTTTACCAAAAGGAAACTACTGAGTAATTGGTATCATATTTATTCCCATCACCTGGAAAGATTTGCAGGATAATTGCTCAGAACTAGAATCCTGGTCCATATTTCATCATTACCCATGCCTTTTGTTCTTTCTGAGCTACAGCCAGAGATTGCTGGTTGGTTCACAGGAACAATCAGGGTTAGTCTAAAATGTAGGCAAGAAACTTAAAAACAATGAGTTTAGAATTTAATGACAAATATATAAGTTTTGAAGCATGATTTGTTTCTCTCCAGACATCATGGTTGTTAGAAAACAAATTATGATAGGACTGAGTGGTTTTCAAAATAGACTTTAGTATTATACTTGGCCTGATTATTTGCATAAAATCAGCAAGAGCAATTATTTCTACATAGGGCTTTTGGATTGGCTTTGATGGAAGTCTGATCCACAAGGAATCTCAGATAAGACTGTTTAAAGTGGAGCCCAGTCATGGGTTTGCATTCTCAAATACCTGTGAGTTGGGTGATCCTCTCCCCTTAAGGTCCTAAGATAAACTTGGAGCCCTTGGACCTGTTAGTGTTATGCCCAGACCATTTATTCCCCGAAGAAGACCACCAGAGTCCAGAGTCAAAGCCAAGCGGCAAGGATCTTTACTGCAAGTTCGAACTTGGTCCCTCCGTTCCACAACATACAAGAGGGCCCCGAACAATGCGTGCGCTCGCTTTTTATAGCCTGATGTAAACAGGACTTGTAAGGTTACAGAGGAACAA
The DNA here is from genome assembly GCF_000951035.1 of Colobus angolensis palliatus. Lineage (NCBI taxonomy): Eukaryota > Metazoa > Chordata > Mammalia > Primates > Cercopithecidae > Colobus > Colobus angolensis. Next base: position 5,440,388 of record NW_012115066.1, on the reverse strand, counting down.
GGGAATTCTTTAGGTTACAGCATTACAATTGGTTAACATTTTGAATTATACATTTAGCCGTTTCCCATTGGTTTCCGTGCTCTTCGTACAAACGGTTGTAACCTTATCGGGGGACTCTCCAGGTGGTGTTTGTACTGGGCCCTGGCTGTAGGTGGTGTTTGCACTGGGCCCTGGAAGTTTGGAATGTTTACACTGGGCCCTGGAAGTTTGGAATGTTTACACTGGGCCCTGGAAGTTTGGAATGTTTATATTGGGCCCTGGAAGTTTGGAATGTTTACACTGGGCCCTGGAAGTGGAGGCATATAGGGGGATGTGATGTGTCGGGCTCAAGGCTGTGATATATGGAGGAATGTGTTCTTTCATTAGAAAGTGAAATTGTTTACTGACCACAGGTGAGGAACCCTGCGTAGGGACTGTGTAGGCAAGGGTATGAGGCCAATTTCTTTTCTTCTTTTTTTTTTTTTGAGATGGAGTCTCACTCGGTCGCCCAGGCTGGAGTGCAGTGGCGTGATCTCGGCTCACTGCAAGCTCTGCCTCC
>NW_012115066.1:5382023-5439017 GCF_000951035.1 Colobus angolensis palliatus | reverse complement strand
CTAGGCTGGAGTGTACAGTGTAGTGATCTTGGCTCACTGCAACCTCTGCCTCCTGGGTTCAAGTGGTTTTCCTGCCTCATCCTCCTGAGTAGCTGGGATTACAGGTGCATGCCACCACACCAGGCTAATTTTTGTATTTTTAGCAGAGATGAGATTTTACCACATTGGTCAGGCTGGTCTTGAACTCCTGACCTCGTGATCCAGCCACCTTGGCCTCCCAAAGTACTAGGATTACAGGTGTGAGCTACTGCGCCTAGCCTAAGATATCCATGCTGCCAGCATCTTGGCCTTGATCTTTTAGCCTCCAGCACTATGAGCAAATAATTTGTTGTTTAAGCCACACAGTCTGTGGTCAGAGTCTAATAGCCTATTATAAACCATTTTTTGAAATGGATTAAAACCAAACAATTGTCTATGAATAGCAAAATGTCCAGGGTAGTTACAGTTAGAAACACAATTGACAAATAAGTTTGGTTATCTCCGTGTTACAATAATTTAACATAACAACCTTAATTATGATTGATGGCATATACTTAGACATTAGAATTTTAGAAATACTACAGTTTAGGAACATATATTATCATTATTCACCAAGATATAAAACTAAAGAAGATTGAGCATTATTTTAGCAATACCACGTACCGAAACATGTCAAATTTGCCTCTCTTCTCTGGACAGTTCAGGGGTACCCTGAAGTATTCAAAAAGCCACGTGTCAGGAAAGACAATTTTTTTTTTTTTTTTTTTGAGATGGAGTCTCACTCTGTCCCCCAGGCTGGAGTGCAGTGGCATGATCTCGGCTCTCTGCAAGCTTCGCCTCCTGGGTTCATGCCATTCTCCTGCCTCAACCTCCCGAGTTGCTGGGACTACAGGTGCCCACCACCACGCCCAGATAATTTTTTGTATTTTTAGTAGAGACATCGTTTCACCGTGTTAGCCAGGATGGTTTTGATTTCCTGACCTCGAGATCCGTCCGCCTCTGTCTTCCAAAGTGCTGGGATTACAGGCGTGAACCACCGCGCTGGGCCAGGAAAGACAATTTTGAAGCTGAAGTTTGATTCTGAAAAGGCTGTTAAATGTTATAGGTTTAAAATACTTGATATTATGAAATAGAATTCCGGATTACCATAAGTTATTTATTTTGCCAAAATGATGATTCAGAAATTTAAAAGAGGCAAAACCTTTTATAATCCTTTACAAATTTTGCTAAAAAGCAGATTAGCACCTTAGGAAAACCTTGTTATGCTTTTATTTCAATGTTCAATTTACAGAAAAACTATAAAAACCTTTTATTGAATTTAGTCAATATTTTTACACAGATAGCCTCTTCTGGAAGATACACTTCCACCATTCTTCCACCACTTCTTTGAACCTTCAGCTTTTTCCAATTTTAACTTAAAACCATCCTTTTAGTTTACATTTCCATGTCTCCTTAACTTTTTGCTTAAAAACACATTTTATTGTTGTTACACATCTTGCATGTAAATCTAGCTCTAGGAGTTTCAGTAACTCTTAGCAATTTTTAACTTTAAGGTAAAATTTGGTAAGTTGCTTTAATTGTGTGCTAACTGCAGCCAAGGTTTGCCTTCTTAGTTAAGAGTGATTAGTTCCATCTGTCCCCAGGTCTGAGCAATTGTGAAGCCGCCAAGTCAAATAGTTCTCAAAATTCAAAAAGCAGTTTGTAACCTTAAAACACTTAGCAAACTTTGCATGTGATCTCCATTTTACTAACAGTTTTTAGGGCTGTTTTTATTTCTGAAAGATTAAAGTCAGGGAACTGAAAGTTACCACAGATTTTATCTTCCCTTTAAAAAATATTAGATCCAAGTGCTTATCTTTCTTCAGGTCAAATTAATTAGAGCTCTTTTGACAGACATTACACACAGTACACACACAGACAGGCAGAAAAAAAAAAAAATCCCAGTCGCTGGGTGGGGCGCTTTAAGAGACAGGGCTAGGCAGCCAGGTGCAGTAGCTCATGCCTGTTAATCCCAGCTCTTTGGGAGGCCAAGGTGGGCAGATCACCTAAGATCAGGAGTTCGAGACCAGCCTGGCCAATATGGTGAAACCCCCGTCTCTATTAAAAATATAAAAATTAGCTGGGCATGGTGGCAGGCGTCTGTAATTGCAGCTACTTGGGAGGCTAAGGCAGGAGAATCACTTGAACCTGGGAGGCGGAGGTTGCAGTGAGCCGAGATCATGCCACTGCACTCCAGCCGGAGCGACAGAGTGAAACTCCATCTCAAGAAAAGGAAAGAAAAAAAAAGAAAAAAGAAAAAAGAAACAGGGCTAAGAAAACAAACTTGCAGACATCTAAGCTGGGGGGGCTCATCCCCTCAGGCAGTATTGCTAAACTAAGCCTTGCCAAGCAGTTACCAGCCATGCCCTCAGGATGTAAAACAAGATGGAAGCTTGATTTCACAACAAAAACTTTGCAGAGAATAGGGTTATAGTTGGCCTAGTAAAACATCTTCTACGACAACAACAACAATAAAAAAAAACTTGAAAAGTTAGCTTGCTGACAGGGTGGAGAAGGCGACAGAGAAGAAACAGAGAAACAGTTTCAAAGTGCAACCTCTTATTCTTATGCAAGTGCTTCCTCCACCAGGGAGACAAGTTTAGCTTAATTACTGTCTGAGAGTTAAACCCCTTGGACAGGGAAGGGGAAGGCTGGGACAGCCTACAGGGGCTGGGAACGAGCCAGCCGGCTGTGCAGGACCCTTAGGCCATGAGTCCCAGCCAGCAGGGAGCGGGAAGCGAAGGGAGCTGCTGGTTACCGGTGGGTCCCAAAACAGGAAGGAAAAGGCCCGGGAGCTACCCGGGGTGGAGGCATGGCTTCCCCCACACTCAGAAGTCTGAAGATTAAAAGGCTGAGAAGCAACAGTGAGAAGCTTTGAGTCTCCCTTTCTCTCAGGGCTTCTAGAGCCTCCACGTTACAGAAAAATGTTGCACGACTTTTCCTTAGTTCATCTAAAGATGGGGTTCTCGTCCATCTGATGGCCATGAAAATTTAGACTCGCAGACCAGTTTAAAGGATGAGTAAAGACAGATTTTACTGGAGGAAAAAAGAAAAAAAGAGGGAAACAGGTACTCTCTCAAGGCCAGAGTACCTCCGCTAAAGCACTTCCGGCCAGAGGGTTAGAATCCCAGGTTCCACACAGGAAGAGGAGGGGCCAGGCTCAGGCTCACCCTGCTGCAAACGTCCTGACCTTCCCTAGGCTCCACCTCAGCGGGCAGGCTGGTTGGAGTTACTCCACGGACCCTCTCCCATGGGCTGTCTCAGAAGGTAAAGCCAAATTTTAATTATATGGAGTTTTGATACCTATGGGAAATTCTGGTAGAGTTGTCCAGTAGGAAGCTTTTCTGGGCTGCTAATATGAATCTCACAGTCATCAACACAAAATTTGTAGTGAAAACAGAGTGGGTGAAATCACCTACTATGCAATACAGCTGGGAAAAGAAAGAACTGTGAGAAATAACATTTCATAGATGTGAAGAGGAAGATAAAAACATTAATTAAACAGCCACTAAAGAAATATTTGTTGTTTTCACTGTAGGTAAGGCCCTATGCTAGGCCCTGAGGTTATCTCTGTAAATATGAATCCTAGGCCAGAAACAGAAAACAGGTGACACAGATAATTAATTGCAGCTGCGTTAACTGCTCTAAGGTAAAATTGCAGGGTAGATGATACTGCAAAGGGAAGTTCTTTTAAAGTAGTGGAACTAGAGAAATTAGTGGTAATTGATGTTAATTAGAAGAAGATACAGGACAAGTGAAGTTGCAGTGTAAGGAATTTAGACTTTATTCTATAGGTAATAAGGTCATGGAGAAGAAAAATAGACATGAACCAAAATTTATATCAAAATGATTAATTTATAGGAATTCAATGAGGAATCAGTGAAGTTATAAATCTCTAGCTGGGATTGAAGAAATAAGATGCCTTAAGTAAATATATATATATATGCATATATATATATAAGGAACTTTGTATTTTCTGACCTATATCACACAAGCAGCCCACAGTTACTATGCAGTAAAGAGAATTTCCTGAAGAATCACAAACTCATGATATCTACATTCAGACTGGCTTACTGTGGCTTGAAAAAATAGAAAACAAATGCCTTTGATAAGTTTCCTAAATAGCTAACTAATCCATTTTAGGAGGTTCTTTCATTCCTTAATATATAGTACGAATTGTTTTTAATGGAAGAACAATGAAACAGGAAATTCAAAATACTACAAAGTCCACTATGAGAATGAAGTTAGGTTATCATCTACTAAATAACTTATTAATTGATGTTGTAATAGCTCAGAGAAAAATTACAGTTGCAGTTTTCCAATGCAGTCAGATAAGAAATATGAATAGAAGGAATGTAGGCTTTTATACTTGTGATTAGACCACTGAAGAGAAATTCAAGGAAAGTAGTGGATGCTGCAGTATGAATAAATAAAACCTCTGGAGACCAGATTACAGGTAACCATTTTGCTGTGAACACCAAGGCACACACGAGAAGTGAAGTAATACACACCTCTGCCATCTCAGGGGCCTGTCACCCAATGTTAGGTGACATCATGTGTATTATTAATCCAAGGCTTGGAAAGCTTTTTAAAATGCTTTGGTATTTGTTTTAAAAAAAGTATTAAAATTGGTAAGTAATTGACCATGATTTCTAATTTTTTTACAAAATATTATTCATAAGCTGTCTGCTTATGCTGGCATTGCAAAACATAGCAGTATATATTTATTACACAATAGTAAATTTACTTATATATTAATAAGTAACATTTTGAAAACATGGAAAGAGCTGGAACCTTCTGGGTCATGATGACTGGGTTTATTTTGCTTGTAGTGCAGGTCAGAGAGAAACATGTCTATGCTAATCATTAAGCAATGAAATAAAAATAGAGTCATGAGCAGATAACCTCACCTGGATCAACATAATAAATGTCAGAATTGGGTGGGGGACAGAGGAAAAGCAAAAAATAATAAGTTTTGGCCGGGTGTGGTGGCTCACACCTGTAATCCCAGCACTTTGGGAGGTCGAGGCGGGCAGATCACGAGGTCAGGAGATCAAGACCATCCTGGCTGACATGGTGAAACCCCGTCTCTACTAAAAAAAAAAAGTACAAAAAATTTGTCGGGCATGGTGGTGAGTCCTGTAGTCCCAGCTACTCAGGAGGCTGAGGCAGGAGAATGGTGTGAACCCGGGAGGCGGAGCTTGCAGTGAGCCAAGGTTTCACCACTGCACTCCAGCTTGGGCTACAGTGCAAGACTCCATCTCAAAAAAAAAAAAAAAGAATAAGATGTTTTTAGTCACACACAGAATCTTAAAATCACAGTCTTTCAATCTGTAAGTCTGATAATTAATGGTTTGGATTCTACATCAGTTTCTTTCTGGTTCTTTCATTGGATGATTACTAGCACACTATCCAGGAGGAAGTATATCACCATTCATTACAAGCCTTCTGAGTATGTTACGGTATTAGAATTTAGATAGGTTTTCTTTCTGGAGTTTAAAATGTAGAGTTTCTATATTTTAATTGATTACCTAGAATTTGGTAAGCACCTGTGCTATGTCTGTTTGTATCCAGTGGATCAAGTATGTATAGTTTTTGCTTTTACCTTTACTTGGGTCCTAGAAACATAAGCACAAACATGTTCGCAGACACATTATTTTTATAGTTTCTTGTTTTATTTTATACCTGGAAACTTTTGTTCAGCTGTCCCATGGCTATGGAAAATATTGTACTTCAAAAATATTTACCTGCTGCCTTTAAGCCTATTGACAGATTCTATCTTTACACAGCCATACTTTCCTTGAATGAATCCACACCCTACTAAGTTTGCCCATTTGTCATTTTGAAACAGGAACAGCAGGGAAAGAGGTAGAACACCATCAAATCATTACATCTTTTCTAACTCCAACTATTCACTTTTTCCATTTTAAATATTTTTACTATTTTAGTAGCCATTCAGACACTAGATACAATATTTTAGCCTTTATTTTTGAGTTCCAAATTTCCATTAAAATTTTTGACTTCTTTTAAACTGCATGACTCTAATATTTTCGTGAGTATATACATGTGTGGACATAAATCCACGTGTACTTCTTCCACACTTATATTCTCCTTTCTTTTGCTACTGCCCAACACACATTTTATAAAAGTTTTTTAGTGAATGTGTAGGACAATAGTTTTTCTCTTCTAGTAGTTTTATGGTTTAAAACTCCCAGTTATATGTTTTTTATTGTTTATTAATTTTTCTACCTGCTTCTGAAAGATTCAAAATATCAAAGTTATAATGGTACTGACTTTAAAATCACATTATTCATTAATATAGTTTCCCTTTTGTTTTGAAAGAGACAGTTGCTTCTCAATATGTCATTTGTGTATCTACATCATTGGTAATAATACTTATTCATTATAATATTAATAACATTGTTATAGCTAGCATTTATTGAATTCTCAGGTCAGACCACTCTTAGGTTTATAAATTTGATTTTACATTCCTCAACTTTTCTGACTGTCCTCAATATTAAGACTAAGCACTACGAGAAAAATAAAGAATGAGTCTGAAGATTCCACCCAAGGTAGGAAAATGAGGACCAGAGGTACATACTATTTTATTTCCCTTCTCCAATGCCTGTTCTTCAGAAGTAGAAACTCTGTTATACATTCTACTTACATAAAACCACCCTTTTATTAAATCCTGCTTAATAAATGTCTCTTAAAGAACTGAAAAAAACAGTTAATGAATCCATAACATAATTTTACACATCCTTTCTTAGGTTCATAAAAGAGAACATGCTCTACAAAGGTTAATCACACACACATACACACAAACACACAAAATCTGGTCCTAAACTATTTCTGTGTCTTGGAAAACGTGTCTCAGAGTTGCAGAATCCTTTCAGTGACCTGAAATAGAGACCTTGACAATGTAGCCCTGAACATCCATTATGAATGTAAAAGGAATAAATGTAAAAAGCAGAGTTTGTAATTCTTGCAATGTTGATGCCAAGTTCTCCTCTGTTCACAATATTTCTAATGACTATCTTAGTAAACAGAGCTGACTTAATATGTGCTCTTGGGATTTCACCTCCTGCCCTCAATCATATTTCTGCCAAGTTGTATGATTTTAGTGTGAAGACTCTTAGAAAATGTCTAATATGATGCAGTTTACAGAGTTTTCAGTTCACTTTTTTTTCCCTCTAGATTGTGGGGGTCTGGAGAGATGGAAAAAGGAATTACATTATTCTAAAACATAAAGGGGTCTCATGTAAAGATTCAAGAAATGTTAAAGCAAAATGCATGCGTCACTTAGTAAATACACCAGAATCACATTAATGCATTTGAAAGAAAACTTTTGCAAAACTTAGATGTCTTTGTTGCAGGCCTTCAGGCTCCTACTCTTTACTCATCTTTTCCCTGAAACTACTTTTTAAAAGTCAGGTTTCAAGAGGCAGAATTTCTTTTTTTTTTTTTTGAGGCGGAGTCTCGCTCTGTCACCCGGACTGGAGTGCAGTGGCCAGATCTCAGCTCACTGCAAGCTCTGCCTCCTGGGTTTACACCATTCTCCTGCCTCAGCCTCCCGAGTAGCTGGGACTACAGGCGCCCGCTACCTCGCCCGGCTAGTTTTTGTATTTTTAGTAGAGACGGGGTTTCACCGTGTTAGCCAGGATGGTCTCGATCTCCTGACCTCGTGATCCGCCCGTCTCGGCCTCCCAAAGTGCTGGGATTACAGGCTTGAGCCACCGCGCCCGGCCCAGAATTTCACTTTTAAACGATTTAATTAAATGAGGGGTTTGCAAACTATTAGCTGCCTACCAAAGACCACTGCTAGTAAATAAATTTATTGGAACACAGTCATGCCCATTTGTTTATGCAATATCTATGGTTGCTTTAATGCTATAATAACAGAGTTGAGTAGTTGCAACTGAGATTGTATGCTTCAAAAAGTCTAAAATAGGTTGGGCATGGCGGCTCATGCCTGTAATCCTAGCACTTTGGGAGGCCGAGGCAGGTGGATCACCTGAGGTCAGGAGTTGGAGACCAGCCTGGACAACACAGTGAAACTCCATCTCTACTGAAAATACAAAAATCAGCCGGGCGTGGTGGAGTGCGCCTGTAATCCCAGCTACCTGGGAGACTGAGGCAGACAAATCGCTGAAACCCGGGAGGCACGGGCTGCAGTGAGCCAAGATTGCACCACTGCACTCCAGCCTGGGCTACAGAGCAAAACTCTGTCTCAAAAAAAGAAAAAGTCTAAAATGTTTACTATTTGACTCTTTATAGAAAATTGGCCAACACTTTGTGTAGAAGATGGAAACTAATTAGTCTCTCCAATTATAAGCAATTATTAACATAGTATTAAATGATTTGTAATAGTTGGGCTTTGAAGTCCCATATCTGCATTAAGAATACCTTCCTTCAGCTGGGCACAGTGGCTCATGCCTGTAATCCCAACACGTCGGGAGGCTGAGGCGGGCAGATCACTAGATCAGGCAATCAGGACCATCCTGGCCAACATGGTGAAACCCCATCTCTACTAAAAATACAAAAATGAGCTGGGTGTGGTGGTGCACGCCTGTAATCCCAGCTACTCGAGAGGCTGAGGCAGGAGAACTGCTTGAACCCAGAAGGTGGAGGTTGCAGCGAGCCAAGTTTGTGCCATTGCACGCCAGCCTGGTGACAGAGCGAAACTCTGTCGCAAAGAAAGAAAGAATTTTAAGAAAAGGATACCTTCCTTCCACTAGCTACACTGCTTGTTTGTAATTATAGACTAAAACAGCATGGTATTTATGAGTAAGTAAAATTTCACATTGGACACTACTGTGTGACTTAAAATACTGTCTTTGAGATTCCTTCAGCATTTTTTTGGTTGCAGAATTTATTACCATCTTCAGTATTTTTAATTGTATCTGAGTGAATTAACAAGAATCTCATAAAAAGAAATATAGCCAATGAGCTTTTAGAAAGCTTCCTTTTTGTTTAAAAAAAACAAAACAAAACAAAACCCCGAATGAAACTAATTTCTCTTAAATGTGAGTGTTCCCTAGAAACTTTCACACCATTCTATGCTGTACTTACATGTTGATTAGATGCTTCACTTGCATGTAATTTTCCTGAAGAAATATTTATTTTGCTGTGTTGATGATTCTTTTTCAACTAGAATTATTAGGGGAATATAGTCAGTCCCTAAAAATAAAAGATGACAGGTGTTCAGGCAACCATGACAAATTTAAATGGCATGATTACTTCTCTGCGGTAGATTATTTGTTTTATTGTCTGAAATAACACAATTACATGGCGGTCTACTTCCATCTATAGTTACATCAAAGAGAAGATAAAAGAATAAATTAAGCTTGTTTCAAGTACATTTTGGATAATAATTGCAGAGGACTTGAAAGTTGGCAGGCCAGTTGAAATGTGCCCCGAATTCACTAAAACTAATATCTAATATTTTGAGGATTTTGACTTGACATATATTTTAACTTTCCATCTATTTTCCAAGTGTTTTTGAACAAGCTCCAAATCTCCATTTAGAATAATGAGCAATAAGGAATTTTTCTTTTGCCTTATAATCCAAGGGTATAGAGAAGAAAAGCTCCTACCCAGATCATTTCCCCCTAAAGATTCTATCCTTAGACTTTGCTTCCCACTTAAATGTCTAACTCATCCTCTCTCAGTTCTGACTCCATATTAGAAGCACCTTGTGATGTTCAAAAAAACAGTGACATTCAAGCCCCATGCATACTTCAGCGATTTTGATTGAGTTTATCTGGGGTAAGGCCAAAACATCAATGTTTTTAAAGATCCCCTTGTAATTCTAGTGTACACTAGGGTTGAAAATTGCTGCTCTAAATGCCTTAGTGACTATCTACGTAGATGCTATGAAATGACAAACCCAGTGGACTATCAGTAGGAGCCAAGTATGAAGTTTTTGATGGAGGTTTGAATGAGCTTGAAATAGCAAAGCAATGGATGGAAATTTAGTTTCTCATATTGGATGTGAGCAATTAGAATTCACTTCCCAAGTTAGTATAATACCACACAGGCATACCATTTGTCATGTGATTTCACACTTAACCAATACCTGCTTATGGCTGAATGAACATAAATGAATATGAATATAAACTGACTAATTGTGCAGAGGGTAGTAATCATTTGTCCACTAGGTGCTTTTATCATAATAATGAATTTAAATGGCTATCATAATTCTTGAGGCTAGAAGTAATTAATACATTTCAGACTGTGAACATAGATGGGACCTAGGATATAAGAACAAGAAAAGTTATTATTTCTCATCAGTGGACATCTTTAAGAATGAGGCAGTCACATGCCTTTCCTGGAATAAGAAAGAAAGAAGATTCAGTGAAGACATGAGGTTCCTCCTATCGTCAAGGGTTCCTCCTATCAGGTGTGTCTCTTGGGGCACAGGGAAGATAAACAGTGTGGCATAGGGAAGTGCTTCACCTGTAGCTTTAGCTGGATGGTCTAATCTTGTGATGAGGCTCTTGGATATTTCTAGGGAACATATAGTGAGAGTAATGACCTAAAGGGATTATAGGCTAGGGGATGGAAGTAAAAACTCTCCAAAGCAGCTTGATTCTTTCCACAAATGTAATTAGGTAAATTCCAAAATCTTGATATTTTGTCTTTTATCATGAAAAAATTAATCCAGAAACCTGAAAGTCATTTATTCATTCCTGTATTCAATTCAATCTATAGCTGTTTTCTATAATATTTTTTCCCAACTATACTTCATTATCAACATTGAAATGTCTAACATGCTTAATCCTATTATTAGTCTTCTTTCCTTCATTTCTTTGTTCATTTCTTCTCTTTCCCTGTCTTTGCCCTTTGTTTTAAAAAAAAATCTCTTCTCAGTTTTTCTGTTTTTTAAATTACAAAATTAATACATCCTGTCGTAACAGGAAAACCAATACAATACCAAGATATGTAAAGACGACACTTATCATTACCCATCTGTCCCAGGTGATCAGCATTAGAAGCTTGGCATTTTTCTTTCTGCACGATTAGTTTACTTAAGCTGTTGCCACACTTTTTTTTTTTTCTATTTCCTTCAGGGGCAAGAATATTTCCTAGAGCAGCAACTAAGTAAACAACTCTATAGTGAAGTACTAAAATTCAGGCTCCTAGATTTAGAATGCTTGTTTGGATCTTTCCTCCACTATCCACTATAAAGGAAACAACTTAAGCTTGAAATGCTCCATTTTTTTCATCTGTAATATGAAAATAATAGCCTAACTTCATCATAAAGAAGCTGTGAGGATTTATGTGTGGTAATGCATATAAAGTATTAAGATGTGATATGGCATCTAGGCAACTACAAATAAAGGATGATTTTTATTACCAATCAACTTTTATGCTGATTATCTCATGCATTTTAGAAAAGAGAACATTTCCAAGTTGTTTTTCTCCAATCTGTGCAAGAAATATTTTCCAATGTGCTAAGCCTACAGCAAGAGCCCACAGGAGCTGAGTGGGACCAGAGCTGTTACAGATTTATTTCAGGGAATTGCTTGACTTAAAGTTGAATGTGAATGGGTAATTTAAAATCATTCTGTGTAGCAGGACGTTCAAACTAAAGATAGACATTGGTGCTGATGGGACTACATCATGACTTTTTCAGATATTTTATGTACAAGGGAGGGGTTGGGTGTGTGTGGGTGTGGTGACGTGACCTGCTCACCTGCCTAAGTAAGCAGTCCAAGGAGAAAGCAGTGACCAGCCAAATTCCAAGTACTCAAGTTACTCTTTTTCTCAAGCCTTTTCTTGAGAAAAGCTCGTACATTACCTTTAGGAGAGATGGGCATCAATTGCTACGGCACTGAATACTCTGTTCTCTTTGGCTAGGTATATATCTTATACTTGGTGCTAAATATATAGTCAAGTCTCAATAAATACGAATGAAGAAATGGATGGATAAATGGATTAATGACTAACTGGATGTTTGAATAAAAGATGTGGTCCTCCCATTGCATTCCTTTTGTCTGCTGAGGAGACCAAGAAAGACCACACAAGGCTGTGCTTAAAACACATTTTTAACTGGCCGGGGGCAGTGGCTCATGCCTGTAATCTCAGTTTGGGCGGCCGAGGCGGGTGGATCACGAGGTCAGGAGATTGAGACTAGCTGAGACCATCCTGGCTAACATGGTGAAACCCCATCTCTACTAAAAATACAAAAACAAAATTATCCGGGCATGGTGGCGGGCACCTGCAGTCCCAGCTACTTAGGAGGCTGAGGCAGGAGAATGGTGTAAACCAGAAGGCGGAGCTTGCAGTGAGCCGAGATCACGCCACTGCACTCCAGCCAGGGTGACAGAGCGAGACTCAAACAAACAAAAAAAACCAAAAAACACATTTTTAGTGTCAATGACAATGTTTTTAAGATATTCTTAAAGTGTCTCTGAGTTTCCTCCTCTTTAAATTGAAGCTCATATTTTCTCGGTGTTACGGTGCATGGATTACTTCGGACAATGTGTGTGTAATTTGTTTTTCATATTATACTTATTTAATGGGTGATTATGAAAATAAGAGTGTTAGGATGCACTAAAAGTTGAGCTTTATATGGGTCTGGCACAATGTGAAAGGTTACAAAATATTTGATGAATGAGTGAATGAATAAATGGGTGGGTGAAAACATCCTGATTAAATGATGGCCCAGCTTCTGCTAATTCACACAAAGTCCAGAGTTACTGGTGAAGGATGACTACACACTTATACGAGGTGTCATCACACAATAGCTGTGGACTAAATCTGTCCCCATAACCCTGATTGGTTGGTTTGTTGGAATGACTCCAGACAAAATTAATAGAAATTTGTTTTCTCTCTGGCCAAGTACCTACATTATCATCTCAATTTTGCCTCTTTATTCACAAAGCCTAAAATATTTAATATCCGCTCTGTACAGGAAATGTTTTCTAACTCTCTCTGTACTATAGGCTACAAGATTGCTGGGCCAAGTCTGATATTATCTACCTCAGTACCTCACTTTCTGCCAGATTTATTATGGTAATCACTCCCTCAATGACTATTTAGTGAATGAATAAACAAACGTATAAATATATTCTTCACTCTACTCGCAATGCCATATGCACTGATCTTCAATACAGAAAGTATTTGTTTCAGAGTTCACAAAAACAGACATTTTACATTTTACTAGGATAGAAAAAATAATTTAAAATTTATAACTACATTATTAAATGCAAATTGTTTAAAAAACATTTTAAAAGCGTAGTGTGTATCATGATGAATTATTTTCTGGTTATCTGCAGAGGTCGAATGTACTTCTCCAACTTATGCTTGAGATTCTAGCTGGTCTACTTCCATATGTGGATATTGCAGGAAGGATGATATTCACAGGCTGAAAAGCCTACTTGTCAAGGATGGAGTTTACCTGGGAGTGTTTGTCTTTTGCTGGTCCTTTCTTTGGTTCTTAAAAAATTTCAGGTGGGGAGAACTGCATATCCAATTATGCTAACGAACTCACAGAGGAGGCTTTCAGCTTCACACTGTGTAGTGCTCCCGGTGTGGAAAGACTTTCACTTAGTACAATTCTTTGGTCTATAAGAGCCCTGTGACTTAAAGTTAAGTGCTTTCAAGATTCTCAGTATAAGTAGAACGGAGTCTATTTAAGTGCATGTGCCCTTTATGGCTATTTATAAACTCTTATCAGCCTCCATTTTTATGTTTCTTTCTCCTTTTGTTTTTGTGGTTGAAAATTTCCTTTTGCTATTTTGTCTGATTTCTTGTAGTTGTTTAATATAAATCACTTCAAGTCTCTTTTTTTGAAGTAGGTAGGATAAGCAGAATTTCTAAATATGATATAAACTATGTTTATAATCTTACTCCTGAGACATTTCTGAATTAAGTAATTTTTTCTTCCCTGAATCAATCAATACATGCTTATTTCCCAGTCCCCCTCCACAATATTCATGGGATTCAGAGTAAGAATACTAATGGAAGTCCACAAACCATATTTTTAAATAGCTGAAAGTTATAAATAAGCTAATATACTGTTAAATAAAATACATTCTGTCTCCCTACATTGACAAATATCTGCCCTTATTCTGGCCTGGAAGGCAGGTATGAACTTAGCTTTCTTGAGCTCTCAGAATGGAGTGACTCAGGGAGGGTCATGCCAAACCCTTGCCACCCTTTCTTCTCCTTCTGTTCCATGCAACTCTTGCTGGAACCACCAAGACACAAAATCTCCCACCTCTACCACAATGCCCCTTGGCCATCCTGCAGGGCTTTGAATGTGCTATAATCTGTCTTAATTTGACCCAGAAATGTTTGGGCAAACAAATCTCAAGCCCTAGCAGACTGGACTGTGGACTAACATGTGGGTACAAGTGCTCGTGGGCATGTTCTTTTGATGCTGTGGTTTCACCCAGTTAGTGGCATAACCAGAAGAAAGCCAGGATGGACCCTCTAAATCCACAGGATTTTGTCAGTCTTCTTTTATTCATGTAGAAGGGAAGTACTTTGTCACGTAATGGAAAGAACATTGACTTTGAAGTAAACTGTAGCTTCAAATTTCAGCTCAGAGTTTTATTAAGACTGTGATCCTGGTGAAGTTGCCCAAACTGTTTGGTTTCCTTATCTGCCTACTTTATTATAATTTCAGTGAGAGAGTAAACAAGATAATGGATGCAAAGCATTGGCACAGTGTTTGATGTCCAGTAGATGTTTAAAAAAAAGTTGGTTCTTTTTGCTATTCTACAACTAGTAAATATTTAGTAAATGATTGACTTTTTTTTGTTGATTTCATTTTATTGATTATACATCTTTACTCATACCCCTCTAATTCACAGGAGGTGGCTTTAGTCTTACTAAATCAAAAGGCTGTTTCAGTTTATGTAATGATATGAGCTGAGGTTCTCTTCTGGAACCTCAGTTTTCATGACTGTTTATGTAAGTCCTGGCATTTGACTGGATTCATCTGCTTGATTCTCACTTTTTGATAAACTGATACCCAGTTCAGATTGATATCTGGCTGCGTTGGGACATGTTTGATCTTGGAATAAAAGCCCAATAATAAATCAATATTCCACGGAGTCTTTTGGGTTTGATCTAGGTGAAAAAGCTCTTTTATCATCAGGATTCTTTGATGTAAGTGACCCTCTGGTCTTTTGATGTGCCAAATGCCCAGAATGGTAGAGTCTCAACAAGCTAGCAAGTCCAATTTTGGCTTTGTGGAGATGAAAAAGTAAATGACTTTTAGGTAACTGGGAACCACATACACATGTGAATCAAGACTGTTCTTTCTTTCTTCTTTTATATCCTCAAGTTGCTCTATCAGCATGTATCAGTCAGTAAACCACTGGTTTTAGATTTATTTCTTGTAAAGTAGTTGTTTTATTTTCCTGTACCTTACAACTCATTTTTATATATTATATTATGGCTAATAAAATAACCTCCTTTTAGATTTTGCCAGTACTTTTCACATTTATTAACAACAGTGACAAAAAAAGTAATAAATATACATTATGGACTAGGGTGTATAAGGCATGGAGATATAACTGTGAAAAATATAGAGCTGTGATCTAGTGGGAGATGCTCATGTTTATATTAGGAAAACTACACAGGAAAGACTTCTGTCTCACACTTAGGGATACAAAAAACACTCTGAAGAAAATAATTCTTAAAGAATAATAGAAGGAGGGTGTGTGGAGAAAGAGAAAGTGGAGGGAGGAGGAATGAGAAAGTAGTAAATAAAAGGAGTTGGAAAATAGAGGAACAGAAAATGTTACAGGCAGAAGAAATACGTTTTGTAAATCCTTGATGTGATGGACACTGTATAAGCTCTCTATGATTGAGTAACAAATTATGTTTATACTTAGAGGCTAGAAACAACAATAACAACAAAGACAGTTTTTGTGCATCAAGAATCCAGGCATGTACTGGCTGGGTCCTCTGGCTTCAGGGTCCCACAATGCTACAGTTAAGTTGGGCAGGGCTGCAGTCATTTGTAAGCTGGACGAGTAAGGAATTCACATTCAAGGTCATTAATATGGTTTTGACCAAGTTTCAGTTTCTCATCATTTGTTGGGCTAAGAGTCTCAGTTCCTCTCTAATTCATCTGGCTGTTGATCAGAAAAATTACTTCCTTGCTACATGTGCCTTTCCATAGAGCATCTCATAGTTTGGTAGCTGGCTTCCATTAGGGCAAAAGACGAGAGAGTAAGGCAAGCAAGATGGAAGCTACAGTCTTCTTGTAACTTAATTTCGGAAGTGACATCCCATCTTTGCCATATTCTCTTTGTTAGAAATGTGTCACTAAGTCAAACCCACACTCAAAAGAAGGGAATTATACAACATCATGAATACCAAGAGGCAAAGATTTTTAGAGACTGTTTTAAAGGCTGCCTACTATAGGCGGTAGAGTATATTTAAGGAACTGAAAATACTACTGTATGTTTGGAGCATAATAGTGATAAAGTGAAGGGAAATTAGACTGGATAGCTAAGCATTAGCCAGATTGCAAAGGGATTTAGAAGTCACGTTAAGGGTTTGGCGATTCATTGTAAGAGCAAGAGTTTAAGCTGACAATGACATTATCATATCTGCATTTTAGAAAGTTACTTTGGTAGTAGTGTGGAGACTGGGACGTGCTGGGTTGTGTTGGAGGCTGCTGTGATAATCTAGCTTATAAAAGTTAGTGGCTGTTTAGAGCATTAGAGTAAGAATAGAAAGCAATTGTTGAACTCAAGAGATTATCTGGTCACAAATTCAAAAGATACAGCAGAGTGTATATTAGATGGCAAGGGAAAGGTGAATTAAGGATGAAAGTGTTTCTTACTTGAGGAAATTATTGAAATGTAGTTTCATTCATTAATTCTGTTTGGGTGGTAGGTAAAGTCATTACTCTTATGAGATCTGTACAAATTTGAAGAACTGTGAGACATCAAACTGAAGATGGCCAGTAAACATTTGAAAACATGATCTGGAGCTCAGAAGAAAAAAATGGGTTACAGTTAAGGATATAAAGGTCACATGAATCTTAGTTGGTGCTTCGTTTATTAGACTGTATGAGTTTCTAGAGAGAGGGATCAGCACCAGACAGAGGTATTCCAATGTGGAACGTTTTGACATAGCAAGTAAAAAGGTGGATTCATGCCGGGCGCGGTGGCTCAAGCCTGTAATCCCAGCGCTTTGGGAGGCCGAGACGGGCGGATCACGAGGTCAGGAGATCGAGACCATCCTGGCTATTACGGTGAAACCCCGTCTCTACTAAAAAATACAAAAAACTAGCCGGGCGAGGTGGTGGGCGCCTGTAGTCCCAGCTACTCGGGAGGCTGAGGCAGGAGAATGGCGTAAACCCGGGGGGTGGAGCTTGCAGTGAGCTGAGATCTGGCCACTGCACTCCAGCCTGGGTGACAGAGCGAGACTCCGTCTCAAAAAAAAAAGGTGGATTCATGTGGGAAGTAACAAGAGGGAGGCTGAAAAGGGGCCAGGTTAGGCAAAGCTTTGAAATCAGCAGTTAGACGTTTGGACCTTTTTCCTTAATGAAAATTGGAGACATCGTTTTGTTTGTTGGTATGTTTTAAGAATGGGAACCACATAATTGCATGTATTATAGATAAGCAGTTGGTGTGTGATTTGTGTATGTTTGTGAGGTATTATAGGAGTCTCTGCTCATGCTCATATAGGCCAAGTAAAGACTAGATCAACCGTATATCCTCTTTTGATATTGCTAATGTCTGAATAAGCTCACTGGAACACTGGTTCTCTAATTATTGACTGTTTCATCCAAAGAGTTGTTATCTTCAGTATAGAAGCTGTCACAATATTTTTAATATATTGACTGAAAATGTGTTTGCTATCAACTCATTTTTCTGAAAAAAAAAAAAAAACAAATACAGAATTCCTGTATACCCTTTACTCAGCTTTTCCAAATGATAACATTTCATATAAATGTAACTATCAAAACTAGGGAATTAACATTTATGTGGTTTTATTTTAAATTTTGTCAATTATTCATGTAATATTTGTTTTGGACCAGGATTCAATTTGGAATCTCAATTTTATTTGCAGATACAGTGATTAAATAGTATCATAATAATAATTACATTTTTTTCTTTGAGTCATGAAGAGAAAATTTCCATTTTATTGTATATACTGATATTGTAATGTAATAAAACAGAGTATATTTGTTTTGGATGCAATTTTGCTTTTCTTTAAGCAAATAAATTCTAGTAGTATACAATTGACTTAGCCTAACTAGAAGCTGTAGAAATACAACCAGTGCCCAGGGATAATGCAAAGAAAACAGAGGAAAGGCAAGGATAATCCAAAAAGACCAACCACAAAATGTGCTTAGGGTTTTAGATTTAGTAGTATGAGAATGGTTAATACCTTGAATAAATGAACACAATACTTCTGGGAAAGCAAAGGTTTTGGCAAGGAAATTGGGAGTATTTCTGTTCAAGTTTTTGCTTCTCAAAATTGGTGAATTATATTTTAAAATTTATTGTTATTTATTGCTTTTTAACTTTTCATTTTGAACTTTTATACAAAAGTCACAAAAATATAACAAGAAATTCCTACCTCTAGTGTTGAATGCCATTGCTGCCTTAGGGGGTTAGGCTTCTCTGGCTTGCTAACTGCTCTAGGGGGTTCAGGCATAACTGATAAGGTACCTCCATTGAAACTGTGACCAGATGGGTACAAGTTACCACCACACATAACAAGAGACCCTCGCCTGCAACATCATGGGAGGATACGAAAAGTCCTTTGAGGGACAAAATCTGCCAAAGGACAAACAACTTGAAGCCAATAGGCTCTCCCTTGCAAATGATGCACCACAAGCAAAACAGAAAAAGAAAAAAAGAGTACCTAAATGAAGATGTGAATGGATTCATGGAATACCTAAGACAGAACTCATAGATGGTTCACAATGGGGAGATGATAGCAACAATCAGGCAGTAAGGGAGTAAATTGCAGTTGCTTTAAAGAAAGGCAGTCTTATGGGAAGGGAAACAATGAATGACAAGCAGTGAAGAGAAATACAGTGGTGTGTTTCCATTGCAGAAAACCTGGTCATACAACTGCAGATTGCTCAGTTGCCCCAGAAAATCAAGAGATGGGCACTGGAACGTGTTCTGGGTCTGGGTCCACAGCGTGCAAAATAATCAAGGGCAGGGCTAGAGTAGCCCGGGCTCTTGGTGAATTTCCTTTTGCAAAATGTTTGTTTGTGGGGAAATGAGACAACTGTCCAGATCTTGTCCTGATCATCCCAAAGGACTTTGTGCTGATGGTGGTGGTTGCAAACTTTGTTGCTCTGTGGAATGTTTTAAGAAGGATTGTCGTGAAAGTCAGAATTCAGATCTTTGGAATGATCAAAGTTGATTGCTGATCAAAGGGAATGAGTGCAGACTCTGAAGAAATTGGATGACTTAAATCACAGAAATCCAAAACAAATATACCTAAAATTGTTACTTTTTGATAATGAGTAAGTACTATTGCTACTTACAATCTCGTTGTTACTTTGCAAACAGGACATACTTCTCAAATTAGAGCTGGGCTCCCTTGGAGTCAAGCATTTATTGTAGGTGTCAGTATGATCGAGATGTGGTCAAAAACATCTTTGAGTATTCTGTCCATTGAGAAGTACTTCTATCACTGTTTGGAAAAAATCACTGAAGGAAATAATAATATTAAAAATAGTTTTCTAAAGGAACATATGTTTAACTGATATAACTTAGACATAACTAAGTGGTGATATAACTGATTGTAGCAATCGTCTTTTTGAAAATGCAAAATTACACATAAATGTGAATCACCCCTGAGCAAAGAT
Organism: Colobus angolensis palliatus; assembly: GCF_000951035.1. Taxonomy (NCBI): domain Eukaryota; kingdom Metazoa; phylum Chordata; class Mammalia; order Primates; family Cercopithecidae; genus Colobus; species Colobus angolensis. The sequence continues at coordinate 5,419,189 of NW_012115066.1, read as the reverse complement.
GCTGCTTTGCATTTGGAAATGAATTTTTCTTTGTATTATTTTCTTGCTTCAAAGTATCAATTTATTATGATAATAGTATAAGTTGCACACAATCTTTATTTAATATATATTGAATGGAAATCCATTATCTGATTATTCTGGTGAAAAAAAAAAAAAGAGCAAAGAGTTCCCAATTCTCAAATATTCTTTACCCAGCTTTTCCAAATGGTAACATTTTATATAAACATAGTTATTGAATCTAGGAAATTAACATTTATTCAATTCTATTTCAAATTTTGCAAATTTTCCATGTTCATTTATTCTTTCTTTCTCTCTCTCCGTCTCTCACTCCCTCTCCCCCCATCCCACCCCAGCCCCCTTTCTCTTTCTTTGTTTTTTGAGACTAGGATACAATTCTGAATTCCAGTTTCATTTAGTTTTCATGTACTTTTAGGCACTTTTAATCTGGAAAAGATCTTCCATCTTCCTTTGTCTTTCATGACTTTTATATTTTTGATTGGCTAAGAATTTGGTAAAATATTTTCTGATTTTTCTGGTAATTCATTTTCTGGCCAAAAATACCAAGAATGATGTGTTCCCTTAAATGTTGGGATTTTTGAAGGATCCCATTTATTAATTATTCGTCTTTTTACCATCAGACTTTTAACAAATGGAGAAATAGTCTTTGGAATTACATAGGCATCAAAACATATGCTTTGTTATTTATAAAGCTGAATTAGATAATAAACCTTAGACTCGATTCCTTTCTCTTCTGAATTGAGTTCGTCATTCAGGCAACAGCAAAGCAGATGAGTAAACCCAGATGCCTTCTTATGAAGAGGGAGGGACTCTCCAGGTATTTTATTGTAAGGAGGAGAAGAGCAAACTCGAATATATTACACTTACTCAGTAAAATCTATGGGCCAATGCAAATCACACTATGGTTTTCTTGGCCTTGTTTGTGCTGCTATAACAGAATACCACAGGGTATAAATCAGAGTATAGGTCATCCAATTTTTAGGGAACAGAAATGTATTAACTCATGGTTCTGGAAGCTGGGAAGTCCAAGATCAAGCTACTGGCCTCTGGTGAGGGCCTACTTTCTGTGTCATATCATAGGAGAAGGGCAAAAAGGAGGAGTGCAAGAGAGGCAAAGGGGGCCAAACTCACCTTTCTATAAGGAACTAGCTACCATGATAACAAACCCACTCCAACAATAGCATTAATTTACTCTGCCCTCATGGCCTTATCACCTCTCATTTGGCGCCACTTCCCAACACAGTTGCATTGGGGATTAAGTTTCCAACACATGCCTTTTTGGGGACACATTCAAACAATAGCCTTCTGTCCCTGGCCCCTAAAATTCATGTCTTTCTTATGTACAAAATACATTAATTGCATTCCAATAAATTCAAAGTCCTATTTTATTCCCGCACCATCTCAAAAGTCCAAAGTCCAGAGTGTCATCTAAATCAGATATAGGTGAGATTCAAGGCACAATTCACCCCAAAGCAAATTCTCCTCTTGTGAGCCTGTAAAATCAAAACAAGTTATCACTCCCAAATGACAATGGTGGGACAGGTATAGGATAGACATTCCCATTTCAAAAGGGAGAAACAGGCAAGAAGAAAGGGATAACTAGTCCCAAGTAACAACATTAAATCTTAGGGCTTTAGAATAATATTTGACTCCATGGCACAGTGGGGTGGGGGTTGGGCTCCCAAAGTTTTGGGCAGTCCTGCCTTTATGGCTTTGCTGGGCTCAGCCCATGCAGCAGCATTGGTCCCACTCCCACGGCTCCATTAGACATTGTCTTTATTGGGACCTGTCTGAGGTTAACTTGTTCTCATGACTCCAGGCACTGCCTTACTGGGGACTCTTTGGTGGCTTATACCCCACAGTTCTGCTGGGCACTGTATTAGCAGAGGCTTTCTGCAGCAGAAAGCCTTGTAACAAGTATCTGCCTGCGTCCCCAGGCTATCTGGAACATCCTTTAAAATCTAGGTAGAGGCCGGGCGCGGTGGCTCAAGCCTGTAATCCCAGCACTTTGGGAGGCCGAGATGGGCGGATCACGAGGTCAGGAGATCGAGACCATCCTGGCTAACACGGTGAAACCCTGTCTCTACTAAAAATACAAAAAACTAGCCGGGCGAGGTGGCGGGCGCCTGTAGTCCCAGCTACTCCGGAGGCTGAGGCAGGAGAATGGCGTGAACCCCGGAGGTGGAGCTTGCAGTGAGCTGAGATCCGGCCACCACACTCCAGCCCGGGTAAAAAAAGGGAAACCCCATCTCAAAAAAAAAAAAAAAAAATCTAGGTAGAGGAAGCCATGCGTGCACAGCTCTTAAATTCTGTGCTTCTGCAGAATTAGTACCATGTGGACACTGCCAAGCTTTATGGCTTGTACCTTATGCAGTGGCTGGCGAAGCTGCACCAGGTCCACTTGAGCATTGGCTGTGGCAGCTGAGAAGCACTGCACTGGAATTCGGAGAACGGAGACTTGAGATGGCTTTGGACAGCAAGCCTCAAGTTCCCAGTGGTGTCGTAGTGATATGGCTCCGATGAGTGGAGGGACACCAGGTTCTTTGTCTTGCGTCGAATTGGAGAACACAACACTGACACACATGGAGTGGTTTTAAGGAGCAGAGAGTTTAATAGGCAAGAAAGAAAGGAGAGGGAGGAGGAAGAAGCTCCCCTTTACAGAAAGAGAGCGAGGGGAGCACCAAAGCCGAGAGAAGGGGCAGAACCCAACCAGGTATATGAACAGGCTGGAGTAAGTGGTGTCTGATTTGCATATGGCTCAGGGGATTGGTTTGACCAGGCATATCATTCATGTAGCCCGTGAAAAAACTGGCCCTCCCACCCTACCCTTTAATATGCAAATACAGGGCTCCATGATGTTCTGTACACATGGAGATATTGTCGGGGCAGCCATGTTGCCAGGCAAGGGCAAAAGGACAATGGTAGGAATCACCATGTTGGGTGGACCTAGTTTCTAATGGTTGGCATTTGAATACCAAAGGTTTCCAGCCCTGGTCTAAGAGCCAGGGCTTTTCTACTAGATAAGAAATGTTTCTGGAGATGCTTTAAAAAGAAATAGAAACTTTCCGAGGACCCCTGTTTCTCTCTGTCTAAAATAATTTCTTAATTCCTACCACACTAGTTCTCTCTCTTTTGGTAAATTTCCTTCTCACATGCCTTGGCACTCTGGGCCTTTGATGGAAGGGGCAGCAGTGGTAATCTCCAAAGTACCTTAATGGTCATTCTCCCATTGTAATGAATAGCCTCTGGCTTTGTTCTATCTAGATTAATTGTCTTATCAAACAGTCCTTGGCCACACTCTCAGTTTCTTCTCCTGAAAATGCCCTTTCGTTTTCACAGGGCCAGTCTGAGAATCTCTCAAATCCCTAAATGATATTCCCCTTTTAATTATAAACTTCATCTTTAAATCATCTTTTTCTTCTCTCATTTTACTATGTGTAGTTAAAAGAAGTACAAGCCACCCAGAAGGCCTTGCTGCTTAGCTATTTCTTCTATCAGATATCCTCGTTCATCACTCTTAAATTCTGCCTTCCACAAAGCCATCAGACGTGGACAGAATTCAGCCAAATTCTTCACCATTTTAAAACAAGGATGTCCTTCACTCAAGTTTCCAATACCTTGTTCCTCATCTGCGGCTCAGACCTTATCAGAATTGCCTTTACTGTCCGTATTTTAATGAATATTGTGATTACAACCACTTAAGTAACGTCTAAGAAGTTTCAGACTTTCCCTACAGCTCTTCTCTTCTTCTAAGCCCTACCAGAATTACCCATAATCCTACATTTATGGTAATCTTGGCCTTTCCTAGCTTGCTTTTCTAAATTTTTCTATCATCTGCCCATTACCCAGTTCCAAAGCTGCTCCCACATTTTCAGTTATTTGTTACAGGACAGCCCCACTTTTCAGTACCAGTTTTTGCTTTTCTCTATTTTGTGCTTCTGTACCTGAGACTGGGAATTTATAAAGAGCAGAAATTTATTGGCTCACAGTTCTGGAGACTGGGAAGTCTAAGATAGTGGTACCAGCATCTGGCAAGAGCTTTCTTGCTTTGTCATCGAGTGTTGGAAGAGCAGACAGGATGAGAGATAGAAAGGCAAAACAGGGCCAAACTCATCCTTTCATAAGAAACCTACTCCTAAAATAATGGCATGAATTCATTTATTTTGCCTTCATGTCTAATCACCTCTCATTAGGCCCCATCTCCCAAAGCTGTTACATTGAAGATTGAATTTTCAACACAAGTTTTGTGGGAGACATATCCAAACTATAGCAGTGGTCATCAGGAATGTTTATCAAATATGTTTTATTTTGCTTTTGGCATGTGGTGGACTTGCATTTTTTCTGCACCCATGGCCCTGTTGTTTGCTTTGGCCAATGGTGTGTTAGAAAAGTTATTTTGTATTATTCTTGAAGGAAGATTTCTTACTCTCTGCCAAAGAGATGGTAGTTACTAAATCAACCTGAGTCTCTAAGAGCAGGAAACATGAAAAGAGCTGATCTGCAACAGTCATATAAGATGGGTAAGAAATTAATCCTTGATGTTTTATACCTCTGAAGCTTGGTGGGTGGATTGTTACTGTATCATGGCCTTAGTTCTGCAAGATGAATCAATTTTTAGCCTGTGGAGCAGTTTTCTCCCCAACAAAGGGAAGAAAAATATTGATGGAAGTTCCAATTTTATGGGACACTAAGGACTTTTCAAGAAAAAAGCTTTCCCCACAAGAAAATAATAATACATAATAATAATGATAACATCACTGGCAGCTAACATCTATAAAGTGTCTATTATGTATCAGTAATTGAGAGACATATGCATTATCTCTTTTAATTACCTCAAGAATGTTATGAGGTATTGTTATTTATCCATTTTGTGAATGAATAACTGAAGCTTAATGGTGTCAGTTCTTTTACCTGTGGACTCCGATAATAAGAAGTCAATTCTGAATTTAAATCCAGTTCTATCTGACTGCACTGCCTAAGTTTTTATCCAGTGTGCTATCCATTTGAAAATATATATAGGTTTGGAGTGAAACATATGTGGTATTAATATCTGGGTATTTAATTTTTGTTTAAAAATATCTGTAAAAATTGTAACTGATATGGTTTGGCTGTTTCCCCACCCAAATCTCATCTTGAATTGTAGTTCCCATAATCTTCATGTGTCATGGGAGGGACCCAGTGTGAGGTAACTGAATCATGGAGGCGATTTCCTCCATGCTATTCTCGTGATAGTGAGTACTCATGAGATCTGATGGTTTTATAAAGGGCTTCCCCTATTTTGCTCAGCACTTCTCCTTCCTGCCACCATGTAAAGAGGGGCATGTTTGCTTCCTATTCCACCATGATTGTAAGTTTCTTGAGGCCTCCCAGCCATGCTGAACTGTGAGTCAATTAAACTTCTTTCCTTTATAAATTACCCAGTCTTGGGGTATGTCTTCATTACCAGCATGAGAATGGACTAATACAGTAACCAACAGATATTATCTAGCAAAATACATTGTAATTTTTGTGTCAAAAATAGGATTTTAAAAATATTATGGTATGTTCAGAAATCAGATTATCTCCCTTTTTCTGGGTTTTGGTTGCTACTTGTTGTGGCTTGTAGTTTGTTTTATAAGCCTATTTTGTAAAGACTATTTTTTTGTGCATTGACTGTTCCATTAGCTTAGCAGTGACTTGCAGAGATTTCCTTATGCCTTTGCTCCTCCTCCTCCCCACACTCCTCCCAAATCAGTGTCCCATTCTTCTAAAAATAAAAATAATAATAAAATAAAAACAAAAGTAGGAAAAAATGGTCTTAAAATAGTAATTTCCTATGATCTTTGTTTTTTAAAACATTAAGGAGTGTACGTTTTTTGTTATTGTTGTTGGGCTGCTGTAACAAATTACCACAAACTGGGTGGCTTAAAACAAGAGGAATTTGCTCTTTTACATTTCTGGAGCCTACAAGTCTAAAATCAAGCTGTCTGCAGCATGATGTTGCCTGAGGGTCCTAGGGAATAATCTTTCTTTGATTCTTCCTAGCTCCTGCTGGTTTCTGGCAATCTTTGGCATTCCTTGGTTTATACTTGCATTTCTTCAATCTCTGCCTCCATTACATGACCTCCTTTTCTCTGTGTGCTTTGGTGCGCCTTCTGTTTTTCTTATAAACATACCAACCATTGGATTTAAAGCCCACGGAAAACAATATTAACAGCTTCACTATTCCTGTTTCTACATTTGAGATACTCTTGTCAAGCATCTATCAGAGGCTAATTTAGGAAAAAGTAGCCCATGGGAAAAAAAAATTATATTACTTGTCATGACTTCAATAGTTTCCCCTAAATCTTAGATCCACCCAGAATTTCAGAATATGACTTTAATTGGAAATAAAATTTTTTTCAGGCGTAAAAGAGATATTATGGAATTTTCTTCTCTCAGAGTCCATGTTTGTAGATTTTAGATGTTTGAATGAAGTAGATTGCTTTGTAATATTTCATTTTGTATTTTATTTATTTTTGTTTGAGACAGAGTCTTACTCTGTCATCCAGGCTGGAGTAGAGTGGGATGATCTCCGCTGACTGCAACCTCTGCTTCACAAGTTCAAGCGATTATCCTGCCTCAACCTCCCAAGTAGCTGGGATTACAGGTGCCCGCCAGCATGACCAGCTACTTTTTGTATTTTTAATAGAGACAGGGTTTCACCATGTTGTCCAGGCTGATCTCGAACTCCTGACCTCAGGTGATCCACCCACCTTGGCCTTCCAAAGTGCTAGGATTACAGGCATGAGCTACCGTGCCTGGCCTCTTTTATTTTATATCTTGAGATGGAGTCTCGCTCTGTCACCCAGGCTGGAGTGCAGTGGTGCGATCTTGGCTCACTGCAACCTCCACTGCCTGGTCTCAAGTGATTCCCCTGCCTCAGCTTCCTGACTAGCTGGGATTACAGGTGCCTGCCACCGTGCCCAGTTAGTGTGGTCTCTCAAATTCCTGACTTCAAGTGATCTGCCTGCCTTGGCCTCCCTAAGTGCTGGGATTACAAGCGTGAGCCACCATGCCTGGCCTGCTTTGTGATATTTTAGAGTGACTCAGGAGGACTTGGAAGTTATTGAAAACAATGTTAATATCCTTTAAAATATTTTATAAAATTTGCTTTAAAACAACCATGTTATATGCAAATGCTGTAACAGAGATGCAACTGCAGTATTAGGTGATTGAGAAGATAAAGCTTCTGGTTAAAAGATCTAAGATCCAAAGCTCTCAAAAGTAGAGAAAGGGGTTCATGAACTTGGATGGAAAGTTTATATCCTTATTTTCATTAACTTCTAACTGAAACTTAGTATTTAATATATTTTGTTTGTCAGTGGAAGTGAGAAACCTACTGTTTATAAATGTAGGTGACAAATTACAACAGTATTAGCAGAACCTGTATTTGTCAATGGTATAACTAACAGATATTTCCATTCCCACTACTATAGTTACAGATATCTTGCCATTACCTTTATACTTATCACCATTTCAAACTTACAGCCATTAATAGATACATAGCTAGATCTTGTTATTTAAGGTGTTCATAAAGAAACATTTAATTGTTTTCTGTCACAAATTTGTTTTGCTATTTGACTAATTTTAATAATTTCAGCCTTCTTTGTTACATATATATTTTTTTACAGAATTCTCAGAATGGTGTTAAACAGATACTGAAAACAAAATTTTAAAAGATCGTAAACCACAAATAACTGACTTTTAGAAGCTGTTAGTAATATCCTCGCTTACATTTCTTGTTTTAGCTTACTTGTTTCCACATGCATATAACAAGTGCTGACTATATATGGTTCACTGTGCAAGGTACAAGAAACAAAAATGGTTGAAGCATAGTCGTTATCCTAATTTGGAAAAAGGCAAGAATATAAGACAAACACAAATGAAGAACAAAGAATGTTTAGCAGAAGTAGGATGGAACATTTTAAGGAAAATAGAAAAGTGTTAACAGAGAGACTCACCTGTGAGATTAATGGATAGGTAAGGGGGTTTTGGCCACAGTTGCATCTCTTCTTGGCAGCGCCTTGTAGATACTGTTGGGAAGGTAGTTCAACGATATCTTGGAGGCCTTGAATAAAAACACAAGAAATTCATCCCTAATTTGGTAGATATTGAAGAGCTGGTAAGTGTGCGAGCAGGTTATTGTCAGAGCTATAATTTAGGAAGATTAATCTCGTTGCAAGATGTTGCCTTAGAGAGAAAGAAAGCAGTAGACCAGTGAGAAGGCTATTACAATGACAAAGTAGAAGTGTTCTAAAGACCTGTATTAGGGTAATGTGGGCGAGAATGAACAAAATGTGAAGGGCATAGAGAATATAGAATCTATGTGATTTGGGTAACTGATTTAGATAAAGTAGGTGAAGAATGAATTAAATCTGTGAGACTGGTGTTATTAGCAGTCATTTTAAAAGAAATGTGATGAATTCTATTTTGGATATGTCGGGTTTATGGTATTAATGGCCTTTGGGCAAGATACCCAGATGGAGAAGTCAAGCGGTCAGAAATGCAGGACTGAGATTTCCAAAAAGAGCTAATATCAAGAAAGAGAGATTCAAAAGTCTGGAGGAGCATACTTTGGATTAATAAATAGCCCACATTCAAGTAATCAGGCTTTCAATTTTATTGAAAGCTTGGTTTCTTTCAATTGGCTATGATTTCTAGTTCTATCTTTGTGGTCTCTTCACAGCTTGTATCTGATTTAATAAAGACCAGCATTTCCTTATTTGCAGTTTGACCAGGGTAGGATATATATTTAGCAGAAAACCTGTTCTTGGGCAATTTTCCAGTCCAATTTGCAAACCCAAGAAGTTCTGATCTACTTTCTAAACTTTAGGTGCTCATCCTAGCAAACAGGAATAGATATACTGCCCGTTAATCTTCATACTCAACTCAGCTGTTCTTTCTTCCTTAGAGCAAAATGATTTAGGGTAGTAATATGAAAGGAAATGAACTAACATGATATAAAAAATGGTGCATAACTTGGAACCTTAACTAAGTTCCGAGTTGCTGCTGATTACTTTCCGCTCTCATTCTTTATTTGCAAATGCCACTGCCTCATGGCCACTGAGTTCTTATTATATTATTGCATCATTAATCATTATAGGAATCCCAATACAGCTCTAGGATAAACACAAGCATGCTTTATCTTTCACTCGTGTCTTGCAGTGTCTCTCCTTTTCTTCATTATCATATTGGAGCTTGCATTTAAATAGCAACTTGTTTCTGAAGTATTTTCAAAGTGCTTTATGACCACTGATGTGCAAGTCTCTGGGGAGAAAAGCAACAAAAATTTGGAACTGCATTGAAAGGTGGGTTTAGAGACATAAATATACAACCTCATCTCCCTTAGAGTGGAAGACAATTCATTAGGTTAATCAAAATGATGTTTTTGTTGAACAAGGAACAAAAAGTGCAATATCTCAATGAAAAATGAAATTTAATACTAAGCAAAGTCTTCTGGTCACTTTTGCACTTTATGTGTAAGTAAATTAATGCTTTATAATTTGGGCCTAACGAAAAATAAGATACCATGGGCAATATTTAGTCAACAAGTATTTATTGACAATGTGCTTTGTACCAGGTATGATATTAGGGATCTGTGATATATTAGCAAACAAAATAGTCAAAAATCGTTTTTTATCAGGGAAAGACAGGCATTAAATTATAGGTAAAATAAATAAACATGCTATATTTCATAAGGCAATAGCTACGGAGAAAAAATTAGAGCAGTGTAAAGGGGATTGGTCAGGCAATGATGGTGGAGAAGTAATTTTAATTGAGTGGATAAGGGCAGATCTCATTAAGAAGACTTGATAGAAGGTAAGAAGAGTAGGAAATTTGCTGTGTAGATATAAGAGTTGGAGGAAGCATTTTAAGAAGGGACTAGTCAATAAAAAAACACTAGTATAAAAACCACAATTCTTCATGAATTATACCTTCCAGGAATAGTCTTTGCCTATGCACAGGAGATTACCTTCATTCAGCTAAAGAATTTCGCAGAAGAATTCCCTATATTTAAGCTCTTTTCTCCTAGAGCAGTAGTTGGTAAGCTATGCCCATCAGCTAATTCTGGCCTACCACCTATTCTTCTCAATAAAGTTTTATTGGAAAATAGCCATCCTCTTTGATTTACATAGCTTCTCCAGCTGCTTTCATGTTATGACAAAATTGAGTGCTGCAACAGAGAACATTTGGCCTAGAAAGCCTCAAATATTCAGTTACTACTTTTAGAAAAGATTGCCAACTCCAACATGGTATTCAAAAAATGATAAAATTAATAACTCAGGCTTCCCACAGTGGCTCGTGTCTATAATCCCAGCACTTTGGGAGGCCGAGGCAGGTGGATCACTTCAGACCAGGAGTTTGAGACTAGCCTGGCCAATATGGTGAAATCTTGTCTCTACTAAAAAAAAATTAGCCAGGTGTGGTGGTGGACATCTTTAATTCCAGCTACTCAGCAGGCTGAGGTGGGAGGATTGCTTGAACCCAGGAGGCAGAGGTTGCAGTGAGCTGTGATCATGCCACCGCACTCCATCCTGGGCAACAGAGTAAGACTCTATCTCAAAAAAAATAAAATAAATTAGAATCCACTAACATCTTTGAAGACAAGGACTATGTCTTAAATAGTTAACCATAGACTTTTACACAATATTTGAATATTTTCTCCACCAATTTGTGACATTTAGCAAGTTACTTCCTTAATCCTGGGTTTTCTTCAATACCCACTTCATAGAGTCAAGAGAATTAAATGAGATGGGGTATTTAGTGTGCTAGCACAGATGATTTGAATCGTATAGCAAATACTTGAATCTATAATTAATATAATTGAATATAAAATTATATTAATTTCCTATTTCTGCTATAACAAATTACCACACACGTAGTGATTTAAAACACTACACATTTATTTCCTTACAATTCTGGGTTTTAGAAGTTCAAAAGGTGTCTCACTGGACTAAAATCAAGGTGTTGGCAGAGCTGCTTTGCTTTCTGGAGGCTCTAGAGGAGAACATGCTTCCTTGCATCTTTCAGCTCTTAGAGGTCTCCTGCATTTCTTGGCTTGTGGTCCCTTCCTCTGTCTTCAAAGCCAGCAGTGTAGCATCTTCATCATCTTTTTTACTCTGAGTCTTCTGCTTTCCTCTTTCTCTTGTAAGGATGCCTGTGACTACATTAGGCTCACCTAACAATACAATATAATCTCACCATCTCAAGGTCAGCCTGAATTCCATCTGCAGCCTTACGTGGTCTTTGCCAACCTAACATATTCACACGTTCTGGTGATTAAGACCTAATATATTCAGAAGGTCTTTATTCAACCTACAACACTAAGGCCCACAAACTATCTTGCTAAAGCCCATGACTATGTAGCTAGTTATGTGTAGAGTCAAGAGTTCCCTAATATTTGTTGAATGTTGAATGCCCTTTCAATTTTTTAATTTTTTATTTATTTTATTTATTTATTATGCTGCTTTCAATAGTAAAATACACTTGCTTAGTTTCACAGAAGGCATTGAAGCAACACTAGATCAATAGGACATATATCTTTCTAAAAAAATCTAATTATTTATTTTAAGCCTCTCATCTATCAGGACTTCATTAGCATCTGGAGAGATGACACAAAGAAGAAATGTTGGCCAATGCTTTTGGATTTGTATTCTAAGCTTTGACTTGAATAGGTTTTCTTTATGAAATTCTAACTGGAGATTAGATAGGTCAAGTGTTAGCATGAAGGTGGAAAAAAAATTGATCTGTATCAATTCTGAATACAACAAATGTTTACCATCAAAATGATGGGGATCTTCACGATGGTGGCAGAGGCTGAAAATTGCTTTCCCTGTCATAGCCACTCCATTCTTATACATAAGTCCTACCCTAGCACGTGGCTGCATATCCAGGTTCATATTGCACAATTTCCCATGTACCTAGATGTGGGTATGCAACTAGGTTCTATTCATTGGTGTATGAGCAAAAATGATGTAAGCAACTTGTGGGTCATGGCCTTAAAAAAGAAAGGTGCACTCCCTTTTTCTTTTGACATTGGCCTGTCTGCAAGTCTGAGTAAGCAGAATCCTTAAACCGTAATCTGCACACTGCATGTCAAGGAAGGCAAAGACCAAAAGTTAGAAGGAGCTAAGGAGATTCTTGATCTCTTTAGCCCTCTGTAATAGGTCTGAAGGGCCAAGTAAGCTGTGAATAAACCTCTGTGTTGTATAAGCCACTTCATTTTTGGGTCTCTCGTTACAGAAGCCTGATCAGCATCTTTATGAACATAAGGCTAATAATCCCCTTGGTGACTATAACTAATCTCTCAAATATTATTCCAAGTTCATATCAACCCCAGACCTGTGTTTATGTCTGGTGAGTCAGTTAAAATGGAAGCCAGTAAATCAAGATTGAAAAGCAGTACTTGGAAGCATTGGATTCTTATGGTGATTAGTAGCTTTCTAGATGGAAAGGGGCTTTTACTGTTTTTATGTCTAAATATCAGACAAAAAGATGCAAAGGTTTTGTGAACATTTCATTGTTTTTAACGTTTTGTAATAAGCTGTGTAATGTGTATGTAATTTTTAAAGCTACAAATATGTTGGCACTATAAATGGAACAGAAAGAGGAATTACAGGGAATCTACCCTTCGTTTCAGATGGATTTGCAGTTTGGAGCATATTTCTACCTATTGCTCAAAATACAGAGAAGATTACTCAAATGACTTTAGTTGTTAGGGAACTATTGCATTCCACAGCCAGTAAATTAGAAGAGTTTATTCACAGTATTTTTAAAGGGACTGTATATTGTATTGGTTAAGATTGCTGGACTGGATTAGGAGTCAAGGAGACCTGGAGTTCAGTACTAACTACCACTCACTCTTGTCGGTTTGGATGAGTTGCTTCATTTTGTGCCAGTGTTTCTCAGTCTGTCAAATGGTATTAATCTTTCTTTCTAAAATGGTGAAATGGTTTGGCTGTGTCCTCACCCAAATCTCATCTGGAATTATAGCTCCCATAATTCCCACGTGTTGTGAGAGGGACCCGATGGAAGATAATTAAATCATGTGGGTGGTTTTCCCCATACTGTTCTCCTGGTAGTGAATAACTCTGACGAGATCTGGTGGTTTTATGAGAGGTTTCCCCTTTCGCTTGGCTCTCATTCTGTCTTGCCTGCCACCATGTAATATGTGCCTTTTGCCTTCTACCATGATTATGAGGCCTCCCCAGACAGGTGGAACTGTGAGTTCGTTAAACCTCTTTCCTTTATAAATTACCCAGTCTCAGGTATGTCTTTATCAGCAGCATGAAAACGAACTAATACAAATGGTTAACATTTTTTTTTTTCTAAAATAGCATTAATCTTTCTTTCTAAGGTTTTTATGAGACTATGGCATATATTGTGCCTAGCAAATTGCCAGACACACTATAAACAAAGTAAAAAATCGTGATTAAAATTGGTTTTGATATCAGCAGGTTCTTTTTTTAAAAAAAAATTTAGGTTCAAGGGGTACGTGTGCAGATTTGTTATAGGGTAAATTGCATGTTGCTAAGATTTGGTATACATGATCTTGTTACTCAGGTAGTGCACATAGTACCCAATAGGTAGTTTTTTAGTTCACACCCCCTTCCTGCCCTCCCCTCTCTACTAGCCCTCAGTGTCTATTGTTGCTATCTTTAAGTCCATGATTACTCAGTGTTTATCTCCCACTTATAAGTGAGAATATGCAGTATTTGATTTTCTTTACTGCATTAATTTGCTTAGAGTACTGGCCTCCAGTTCCATCCATGTTGCTGCAGAGGACATGATTTTGTTCTTTTTGTGGCTGTGTAGTATTCCACAGTGTATATGTACCATATTTTCTCTATCCGGTCCACCTCTGATGGGCATCTAGGTTAATTCCATGTCTTTACTATTGTGAATAGTGCTGTGATGAACATATGAGTGCATACGATTTTTATATAATGATTTTTTTCTTTGGGTTTATACTCAGGTGGTGGAATTGCTGGGTCTGATGGTAGCTCAGTTTTAAATTCTTTGAAAAATCTCTATGCTGCTTTCCACAGTGGCTGAACTAATTTACATTCCTACCAGTAGTAGTTGTGTTCTCTTGTCTTCATAACCTTGTCAACATCTGTTATTTTTTGAATTTTTAGTAATAGCCATTCTGACTGGTGGGAGATGGTATCTCACTTGGTTTTGATTTGCATTTCTCTAATGATTCGTGATGCTGAGCATTTTTTTTCATATATTTGTTGACCACATGTATGTCTTCTTTTGAGAAATATCTGTTCATGTCTTTGCCCATTTTATAATGGGGTTGTTTGGTTATTGCTGGTTGAATTATTTACGTTCCTTCTAAATTCTGACTATTAGACCTTTGTTGGATGCACGGTTTGCAAGTATTTTCTCCCATTCTATAGGTTGTCTTCTTATTCCATTGACAGTTTCTTTCACTGTGCAGAAGCTCTTTAATTAGGTGCCACTTGTCTATTTCTTTTGTTTGCTGCAATTTCTTTTGGGCACTTGGTCATAAATTCTTTACCAAAGCCAATGTCCAGAATGACATATCCTATGTTTTCTTCTAGGTTTTTTTGTTTGTTTGTTTTTGCTTTTGTTTGTTTGTTTTTGTAGTTTGAGGTCTTTCATTTAAGTCTCTAATGCATCTTGAGTTAATTTTTGTATACAGTGAAAGGAAGGGGTCTAGTTTCAGTCCTCTGCACATGGCTAGCCAGCTATTCCAGCATTATTTATTGAATAGGGAGTCCTTTCTTCATTGCTTATTATTGGTTACTTTGTCAAAGATCAGATGGTTGTAGGTGTATGATTTTAATTCTGTGTTCTCTATTCTGTTCCATTGGCCTGTGTGTCTGTTTTTGTACCAATACCATACTGTTTTGGTTAGTGTGGTCTTGTAGTATAGTTTAAAGTCTGGTGATGCCTCTGGCTTTGTTCTTTTTGCTTAGGATTGCTTTGACTATCTGGGCTCTTATTTGGTTCCATATGGATTTAGAATAGATTTTCTAATTGTATGATGAATGTCATTGGTAGTTTGATAGGAATAACACTGAATCTGTAAACTACTTTGGGTAGTATGGCCATTTAAAAAATGTTGATTCTTCCTATCCACAAACATATAATATTTTTTCATTTGTTTGTATTGACTTTTATTTCTTTCAGCAGTGTTTTGTAATTATTGTTATAAGAATCTTTCACCTCCTTCCTGAGCTGTATTTCTAGGCATTTTATTATTTTCATAACTATTGGAAATTGAATCGTGCCCTTGATTTGACTCTCAGTTTGGACATTATTGGTGTATAGAAATGCTACTAATTTTTGTACACTGACGTTGTATCCTGAAATGTTATTGAAGTAATTTATCATTTCCTTTTGGTGAAGTCCATGGGGTTTTCTAGGTATAGAATCATATCAGTGAAGAGAGGTAGTTTGACTTCTTCTCTTCCTATTTGGATGCTTTTTATTTCTTTCTCTTGCCTGAATATCAGCAGTTTTAATGCTTTTATTCACTAAAATTCAAATTTGGCCATCTATCACAATTGTCTGAATCACTTTAAAATAAATTCAGATTCTCAGGTATTCTCCACACAAGTTTTGATTCAGTAGGTCTGGGTTAGGTCTGGGTTCAGTAAGTCTGGATTTATATTTTTCTACATTAAATAATTGAATTTTCTACAGCTATCCTGAGTCCATCTAACATTCAGTAGTCTCTTGTTTAAACACCAACCCAGAGAGAGCTTCACATTAGTTTGCATTGCATTTTACACAACACATAAGGTTAAAAACATTTTTAACCTTCTCACCCACACTTTGAGATAAGTTAATATCATATTCATTTTACAGATAAGATAATTGGAAGTATTGTTTATTCGTATAGCTTATAAACTGTATCTTTTGTATTTATTACCATTCTGACGGATACATATAATATCTCATATAGCTCTAAATAAGGAGAACTAAGCCAATTTAAGAACTTTGAATACCTCCTTTTTTCAAATTCTTCTTTACACTGGTACAAATCTTGAGCTTTTAGGAAACTAAATATTGTGTTTACTACTCATCAGGAATCCTCAAGTCAGTATAAATTTCCTTCTAATACCCAAGCTGAGCATGAAAAAATGAAGATGAAAGCAAGCAATCAGTGTGACTTAGAAATGTGGAGGCAACCAGAGATCTTTCTGAACCCAGATCAGGAAAGAAGTAGAGGATTGGCTGTGCCACAGCGAGTCTGTTTTGGGGAATTCTTACCATTTCTATTTTGAAGGGAAAGTCAAATTCTAAAGAGGCATTTACAGGAAACAGAATGAGAAAGCCTTTTCAGGCTAATTTGGAAGTTTGTGGGTTGAATCAGAGAAGAGCAGCGTCTTGTTCTTAAGGTTTCAGGACCAGAGAATATATATTCCAAGTGGAAAACATCTTTTTAGAAAATTTGCCGTAGATTTTGCAATATATATAGTGATTAAAACCCTATTATTGCAAGTCAAAAAGTGAAAATTATTAATAATTATTTTAAATTGTGCACCATAAATCACTGTGGTATTACATATTAAACCCAATCACGACTACCCACAGCCTTTCATCTAGCTTAGTCTAGGACCTGTAGTGGTCAGCCCATTACTTTTCTTGTTTATTGCTGCCAGGAACAGCCTGGGACATCTAGTACTTTAAAAGACTGAGACCTAGTGGTCATTCTAACACTTCTAAAGCCCCCTGCCCCAGCCAGAATACCTCAGGGCTCCTTCACTCTAGGACAGACTTTCCCAAGCTTGGTAGCCCTGGCCAATTAATACATGTTTGGATGCTACTGCCTTGCCTCTCTTGACTTATCTGAAGAAGTTCTTCCTTCTTTAGCCACTAACCCCATCCTCACCATACCCTCCCCCATGTTCTAATGTGTACTTCTCAGTTTATATTTGGCCTTGACTATACACTTGATTAATCTGATCTGGGATCTCTAAGTCATCTGACTCTCTTAAGAAGTCAATACTGAATATAGCTTTACCAGGGAGAAAACTTATGCAGCCTGCTTGCTTCTGCCCTGTGGTTTTGCTGGACTCTGTAGTCAGTGTAGTTAACACTTTAGCCCCTATATTTGTCTGTCTCTTCTCCTGCCTCATTTTGATCAAATTAGATAATATGATCTTTTCTCCTTCTGCCTCCCTTCTTTATTAAGTTGCAAGGTTTTAATGCAAAATCTTGGAAAATGTGTTTGACTAAAGGAAAGCTCAAATCTAGCTTTACACTGTGTGAATTTTTCTTGAACACTTGGAATGACGGTATCTGATTGAAGGTCATTTTAAAACCATTTATGTAGAGTTAAAGCTATGGAGAAAAATTCACTACTACCCGAGGCAGTAAGACACAAAGAAAAATCCACATTGTTATGAATTCTTTGGATCATATAACTTTAGACTTACCTTAAAAACCAATTTAGCTAGCACATTAAATTGCAAGGCTGCTGGTTCCACCTTCAGTTTTCTTCTGAAAATTAAATAACTCTAACCTAGCCAACCCTAAGTTTAATTCCTCTTCAATGTATGGAACAGGTTTAATCTGACACTGAATGGGCCCAAGGGTAAAATTAAATGAACAGTAAAGGGGAGATAAAATTATGTGTTCTTCCTTGACACTTAGCAGCTTGTGTTCTTGACTAAGTCCTCTCAGTTGCTTCTTCTATTCAATGAGCACATCAAAATTTTAAATGTTTTTTAGGTTAAAAAAAGGGGGTATTTTCATTAGGAAAATTAACATGTGAAAAGATAAACCTGAAAAAATTTAAAAAACTATCTCTAGAAATGTGTTTTTAAAGTATCTCACTTTGCAATAAGGGACATGTCACTGAAACATAAATAGCATAAAATCCAACTAAACAATGATAACAAAGGGAGCTAGGTGATACTCCAAGAGTCAAAGTCATTGGGAATTATACTCCTATATTCAGAATTAGAATTTATGATTGTCCCTGTAGTTGGTGCTAATGAGGTGGTCTTCTTGGACCACATAAACTGCATTTTAAGGTATTTTTTTGATCCCCCTTAATATACAAATTCTGTAAAATATAAACAAGTCTTTTGGTGAGTTTCAGTTACTGAAGTGGTGTCTGATATATACTGAATCAGATTTCCCTTTCTATTACAAAAAGATTAATTGCTCTGTGAGTAGCTGAATATATAACATTAAATGGAGAACTTACTTGGGAACATGCTTTCTACCATGTATAGGCAAAATGGAGAACAGTTTCTAGAGATGAAGAGAAAAATGCACATACTTAGAAAACTGAGAGACTGGAAAAAAAATACCTTGACAACATTCAAATTACTGTTTTGTTTATCCTGCAAGCCCAGCGAAATACCCCATACAGAGTTTCAGGAGGCCCCAGGTGTGCTGAGGAGTAGAAAATAAAAGAAAACCTGTAAAACTATAAAAGTTTGCAAACTTTCCACTTTTTATCCCTCTATTGAGATAGATTTCTCTCTTTTTTCCTCTTTTTGTTCACTTTCTAAAATGTATTCTCTTTTTTGTACATTAGTTCCTTGGTTTTGTGCTCCTGATTTTAGCTTATGGGTAGATAGAGCTAAACATTAGGAAGAAGAGACTTTTACTTTACATTGGAAGAAAGATTTTAGCCTCTTTTTAAAGAGACAAAATTATGAGAATGTTAAAAAGAGGAGGAGGGGAAAAATAAGGAGGATCAGCATAGGGTGGCTTTGGGGATACCGTTTGGTTATGAGTTGACACTAAAGGAGTTGGAAGAAGGGCTATAAGATGGTTTCAGTATATAAGAACTCTTGAGAATAAAAAGATTGAAATGGAGAATTTTATGAACCACTTTTATTGCTTATATTGTGATTTCTCTGAATTCGTTTGAGAGACTTCAGTAAAGATTTGAATTGTTTTCATTAATAATTAGATTTAATTGCAAGGCTGTTTCTTTGTGCCTTGATGGGCCTACCTGATATTTCAGATTTTACTCAGGTCACACTTATGAAAGAACTAATTTAAGACATATTTTGTTGTCTCCAACCAGAAGAATATAAATTAATACAGGTTCTATCAATGCTCGGGTTATATACTTGCCCAGGTAAACAAATAACATTCTATACAGGTAAAATAAAGGGAGAATATTACATGTATTTGTTTATGTATTTATGAGACAGGGTCTTGCACTGTCACCCAGACTGCAGTGCAGTAGCACGATCACACCTCACTAAAGCCTTGACCTCCCAGACTCAAAAGATCCTCCCACCTCAGCCTCCTGAGAAACTGAAACTATAGGCACATGCCACCAACACTGGCTAATTTTTAAAAAATTTTTTGTAGAGACAGAGTTTCACTATGTTGCCCAGGTTGGTCTTGAATTCCTAGGCTCAAGTGATTCTCCTGCCTTGACCTCCCAAAGTGTTGGGGATACAGGCATGAGCTAACATGCCTGGGCCTGCAGGGCCTACATTCATTAACAATATATTGTTATGATGGTAATGGTTAGGACAGAATAGAGGGATATGCAGCCCCCTCTCATTCTGTAATACTAGAATGGGTAAAGCTAAGGGAGCCTATAAACATTATAGATTAGTCCCAGAGATGTAGAGACATTTCTTTTTTTTTTTTTTTTTTAATATACTTTAAGTTCTAGGGTACATGTGCATAACGTGCAGGTTTGTTACATATGTATACTTGTGCAATGTTGGTGTGCTGCACCCATCAACTCGTCAGCACCCATCAATTCATCATTTATATCAGGTATAACTCCCCAATGCAATCCCTCCCCCCTCCCCCCTCCCCATGATAAGCCCAGTGTGTGATGTTCCCCTTCCCGAGTCCAAGTGATCTCATTGTTCAGTTCCCACCTATGAGTGAGAACGAGACTTATTTCAATGTCGTTGGATAGCTTGGATTAGAAACCAAGGTGATGAGTGCCTACCCTATGTCTTTTTCCAATATGCCATACTGAAACGTTAAACTTTGGTTTCCTTGTTTTTAGGAAAAAACATTTGCTTAGGAATGTGGGAAAGATACAGTTACCCTTTTGAGAAACATTCCAGGAATTTTGCAAGAAGTATATTCATGCCATTACATCATGGAGGAAATTTCACTTGCTACCTGGCAGTAGGATGTGGAATTATTTTCAGAAATCACCACTAAGTATGGCTACTTCATGCCTTCCAAGAGCCATAAGTTTGCTACCGGCTAGGTACTATTGATTACAGTTCTGAAAATTTCCAAGAAAATTTAGAAATTGTGATAAATATAAACATATTGAAACCTTTTACACAATTGGTTAATTATGTTCCCAGTAATTATTTTGTTAGATGATAACTTAAAGGTGAAAAGTGCACTACTTTTTCAGAATAGTAAAAAAAAAAAAAAATTCTTTGAACTTTCTATGGCTAGGTTGAAATCTTGGAGCCTATACAGTGAATTCTAAGCTGAAATGAGTAAGGCATAAAAAGTGTCATGTCTTTGGCCACTATTCCAGATTTTTCAAGTCTCAATTGCAAATATTACCTCAGCAGACCACTTCTAGATTTTTGGACTTGACAGTGATTGTCAGTGTATCTATCCTTCATTTCAAACCAGTAAATCCATTGGCTTTGAAGGAGAGAATAAGTGATGTAACTTTTAGAAATGTGTTCTCCCTCATTTCATTTCTCCCCAAACCTGAAATAGTTTCTTGCCCAAAGATCCTCACTGGAAATGTTGAATATAAAAAGCACGTACTTTTTCTCACTTTAGAAAGGTTTGTAGTGAGTACAAAAAATGGGTTTTGAATTCTTCCCAGATTCATTACACTCAGCAACCATTATAAAAATACTCAGTTTCTGAACAAACTATATGTGGCTACAATACTGGCTGAGTCAAATGTCTTTGTGTGACAAATATGAAATCTCTGGTAAATACATTAGGCATAATGACTCAGGCTTGAAAGGAAATATTTAGCACATTCTGTGCATAAAACACTACATTTTGCCCTAGGTGGGCTGCAAAGGAAGCTTCCTCAAGAGTATTTGATCTACTTGGGGAGCATCAAACTACATCAAGATTTTAAAATATTGTTGGATGATATAATCTGGTGTTTCTGACTGGGGAGGTAATCAGTATAGAATTGGGTTCATCTGTGAAGGCTTTGTGGAGGCGGCCAGCTAGAAGGGTGTGTGGACAAAGCCTTTGCGCACAGGAGTATCTTGATATGATTACTGACTTCATCAGGTGGTCTTCAACACATTTGGCCAGAACAACACAGAAACTTTGTTTTTTTCCTGCCTTGTTTAATCAAGGTATGAGTAGATTATGTCCTCTCAGTTTATACTCTTTTTTTTTTTAATTACAATATGAGTAAAGATTTGGCAGGCATAAAATTTAGGGAGACACTTGAAATGTTGTTTTTAATTTTTCCCTTTCAATATGTTTACAAATAACATGGTAAACTGAACCTCTTTCCTTTAGAAATGCTGATATCCTGAGGGCTTTGTCAGTTTCAAGGCTCTTGCAGGGAATTGCATTACTCGGGTTTCTTTGAAATGAATGTAGTTATTAAAATAGCAATGACTGTAGCTACGTGGTATATGGGCATTAAAAACTGGCACAGCTTGGGAGCTTGTTTTTAAAACAAGCTCATATAAACATCTGTACATAAAGATGTCAATAAGTTGGGGTTACAACAGATGAAAGTTGCTCAGTTTACTCAATTCTAATGTAGCTGTAACTTGGTTTGATATTGTCTTTGAAAACATACATACATACACACATGCACACACACACACACACACAAATAACAACCTGCTTTTGCAGTAGTGCTTGTCAAAGTAATGAAGTTCTCAAAATGTAATATCCCTTCTGAATTTAGGGTAAAAAACATAAATTTTATAAGAACAGGGTGCTTTATGATGATTCCAATTCTTTGTTTCTTTAGGGTAGGATTTTAACTCTGAATAAAGATTGTTATCTTACACTGGAAATGATACTTCTTCCATAGAAAGCCAGGGAGTGGTATCTTAAGAATAATCTTATTATTTCCAACACTTCCTACACACCAGGACAAAAATATGATTAGAATAGAGTTCCAAACTCAATTCTCATCCTTCTACTTTTGGCTGCAGCTACAAAAGTGGGTGGGAGGAAGACAACAGAAAGTGTTCACATCCAGCCCATTTGTCTGTTTAGATAATTGTGAATCCCTCATGCAGGGGTCTTCATGCTTATGAGCTACATATCCTCAGCTAACTACCCCTCCACGGGTACATAGTTTTAGTGTTGATCCTTTTGCTCTCTTTTTCTACTTCTGATTCTGTCACTTCCTATCTCTAGTTTCTTTTTTTGTTCTCACTTTTCTCCATGTCTCAATCTACATTTTCCCTTCTGGTCAATGTTTCTGCCTTATGGCTTCCCAAATGTGGTTTTCTCTTTTTTCTTAAACTTTTACTAAACTGTTGGTTATATTCTTCAAATTCCTTTTCTTTTTCTTTGTAATAAAACGCTATTAATATACCTAAGAAGAATTCAGAGCATGCTTTCTTCTAGAAAATGTTCCCACTATCAACAATAGTCCCACGTTGTCAGCATAATACTCCCACACTCTCAGCATAACCTGTCTACTTGGTTTTGCTCTCATCAGATCGTAATCATATTTTTATGGTACATGTATCATTTGTCTTGACCAACATATTATAAGGCAAAGATTCTATCTCTTTCAGTTATGCGCTAAGTTTCCAATTCATTACTTTATACCCAATAGACACTCATTAATACTAATAGTCCATAAGTGGTCAATTAATTTTGTGAAATATGAAAATAATTTAAGAGGTATACGCTGTGAATACAGAAGAGTTTGATTTTTTTGTGACATATATGGACTATCAGCTTGTATCTGTTCATATATTTGATTATAATACTCCCATTACATGATATTATACTTTTAGTGTTTGAAATTAATATTTCTAAATATTTTACTTCGCAAAAATTTTATCTAGATCCATGCTTCTCAATCTTTAATCAGGCTACAAATCACCTGGAAACCTTGTTAAGAAAACAGATGCCTGGGCCTAACCCTTATATATTCTGATTTTATGTATCTGCCTGGGATCCACGATTTTATGTTTTAAACCAGGTCCCAGTAATGGCAATGCTTTTGGTCTGAGGGCTATGCTCTGAACAGAACAGACGTATACAATTATGCAACATGCATAACTACCTTTTCTTGAGCCATGAACTAGTTTTACTTGCTAGGTATGGTATTACATGCATCAGTAGTGAATAAAACAGCCTCAGTCCCTGATTTTGTGAAGCTCAGATCAGCAGTGCATAAACATTGTTGATGGAGGACTGTGACTATGAGTTTAGCATACGATTAAGGAAATGTGACTTCATAACATGTAGGGCTATAAACAGAATGTGTGAGAAGACAGAAAGCCCTGGCATTCCTGGAAAACATATTCACCATTTTCTAGTTTTTGGTCTGATCAGAAACCTACAACAATATGAACAGATAGAACTGCACTTGTTAACACCTAATGAAACCAAAGGAGGTTACATTTTCTTTTGAAATCAAAGAAAGAAGTTCATTGAAAAGCAAAAAAAAAAAAAAGTCACCCTTTGCCAAAAGTTCATGATAAAATGAAAACTGCTGTAACTTCTGCCTCTTCCTGATTACGTTGAGTATGAGAGTGAGTGCTTCATTACTAGGAACAAGGGAATAGGCTTTTGAGCTGCCGGACACTAAATACAAATGAATATCCTAGTGAATAAGCAATAATTTTGAGACCATAAATGTTTGATCAGGTATTCTGTGTCAGTGATACTTTATATCAGCTAATTTTTTTGGATCTTGTGATGATTTCTACTTAAATAACACAACTCTATGAAGTTTATGGGAATATATCCATTGTTGTTACTTTATATATAGACACAGCAACTGAACTTAAGAAAGTTTAATTGAATTACTAAATGTCACAATGGCAATAATTGAGAGATTTTTTTAAGTCAGAAAGGCTAACTCTTCAACCACTTCAACACTTTCTACTTCATACCAAGCCTCCCATAGGATTGGCATGTAGATAAAAGCCGAGACCATGGACTCCACCTTATATTCTTCACTTCTAAAAAAATCAGTATTTAAATGTGCTAAACAACAAAATAGATTATGTGCTATTGCTGCTTTAATGCTTACACAGTAAAGTAGAATTACTGTGACTCCCCTTTAATCATGATGTGTGGCATTCTTATACGTATGCTCCCATTAAGCATACAAAAAGCTGGATTTGCTTTGGGTTAATTAGTATAAATGGGGTTAATCTTTTTGAGCAGAGATTACGTGGCTCTCATGCAATGGAGGACTTAATTAATTTTATGAAGCAAGATGGCATTCTGTCATTAAGGTTATTTCCTTATTTTTCCCATCTTTGTCTCCAGCCTTACTCCCAATTTTGCTGTTGCGCTGCGCTAAAGTGTAACAGAGAGCATGTGTTTTCAAACATATTTCTCTATTGTATGATGCTAAAATCAGGGAATTTTTGTATTAATTTTCAGTAAGGTGCTTTATATTTTACCTGATTGCCTGTTTTACCCCTGTGGAGAATTCAGTCAAAAAACTAGTCTTGTCTCCACTATTTATTGCAGAGAAGAATCACTGACCACTTGCGGTCAAAAAAACAGTTTCAGAGTTAGGGTATGGCTCAAGCCTCAGGATGTATATGTTCTGCCCTGACCCTGCCATTCAACATAGTAATATGATTCTGGCAGTTACATATATATGCTCTTCTCCCTAGAGGAATGGGAGGGGAGCCTGGTCAAGATGCCTTCATTTAAATGGCTTAGGTAGTGATTTCTCAAGAGTTCCAGCGTGTAATATCAATCCTTAATATCCCAAAGACCTTGAGTTTGGTATACACTCTTTGCAGAGCCTTGATTTGGTTCATACATTCACTTCTTTCTTCATGACTCATAAGAGCTAATTTACCTTTAGTCTCAGATGACAATCCTCATTTATTTAAGACAGTGAGCGTTCCCAATCTCTTTGCCATTGATGGTTTAGGGATAGTTGTGTGTATTCAATTGCATCAAATGAGACAAGTGGAAAGATAGTGGAAGTATTCTAGGGAAATGAGATGATCATGATGTGAAATTTGTTTCTGTCACACCTATCAGATGAATATAAGGGGGAACCAGCATGAAGGTGAAGCTGAAATGCTGAGGAACACAAAGAAGAGACATCTAAGAAAAGATACCCTTTGGTCACATCATTGAGCTACATAACTAACCAGTCGTGAAACCTGTCCAACCTCCTGTTATGTGAGATGATGCATTTCCATATTGTTGAGCCCAGTCTGACTCTGGGTTTTCTCATACTGCTCACAGCAACCCAACTGATGCAGGGCATTAGTTCGGGAATGCTAGGCTATGCTGCAGTGAGAAATTAACTCCTATATCTCAGTCTCTGAACATAATAAAGAATAAATTCTTGCTAACACTGGTTTCATATAGGTCTGACATCCTTTCTTTGTCATGTTTGTATGCCACCTAGAATACATGACTTTCAAGGCTGCTTTATAACAGAGTTGAAGGGTTTGGCAAGATGCTTTTAAGGGCTAGGCTTGAAAGTAACTTGTGTTACTTCCACTGTTGCTTTTCCAGTGGCCAGAATCCAGTCACATAGGTCCAACATAACTGTAAGAGAGGTTAGAAGATGGGGTCCTCCTGTGTTCCCAGGAAAAGGGTATAGTATGATGAGCCTACAGCATTGTATCTTCCATATATAGTGACAAGAGAGAATTGTTAAATAGCTTGAAACATGGCCGAACACAAAACATGATGCATTAGTCAGGGATTTGAAAGAGATAAAAAAAGATTTTTTTTAAATTAGCTCACAGTTGCAGAGGCTGTCAAGTCTGAATTTGCAGGACAAGCTGGCAGGCTGAATACCCAGGGAAGAGCTGACATTGCACTGGAGTCTGAAGAGGATCCTCAGTCTTTTTCTCCTAAGGCCTTCAACTGATTGGATGAAGCCACCCACATTTGGAGGGTAATCTGCTTTGCTCCAGGTCTACTGACATAAATGTTCATCTCATTAAAAAAACAAAAAACCTCTTTACAGTGACAAACTGATGTTTGATCAAATATCTGGGTACTTTGGCCTAGCCAAGCTAATATATAAAATTAACCATCACACCTGATAACGTTTGAAATCAGCTACACACACTTTGAAACAGAAATCACCGATTCATTTATTTTCAGCAAAGTTACCACTGGCATATCCAGTCATAACCATCTGACTCTTATTTCTCACCTGATGAAGTGGTAGAGAGACAGTCCTCTGATATACATTAATACTGATATGTTACTGGTTCAAGTTCTCAGTTTCCCAGGTGTGGAAACTCAGTGGCTAGGTTCTGCAGCACAGAACAGAGTATCTTCATAATAAGACTCAGCAGAGACAGCTTTATAAGTTAATACCAGTGTCACCATCTTAAGGATTATCGGACTGAAACAAAACATTATCATTCACTAGTCTGTGACTTACACTATTTTTTCACTGATAAATTTTAATCATATCTATTTCAGGGGTACAGAATGATGTTGTAACATGTGTATACAGTGTGGAATGATTGAATCAAACAAGTTATCATATCCATCACTTCAAATACTGATTATTTATTTTTCCTAACTGAAACTTTGTATCCCTTGACAAACATCTTCTCATGACCCCCATTCCCCAGTCTCTGGTAACCATCATTCTACTGTCTGCTTCTATGAGCTAGATTATTTTACATTCCACACATGACAGTTTTCTTTATTTGCTTTTCTTATTTTACTTAGAATTAATGTTCTCCAGGTTATTCCATGTTATAGCAAATGACAAATTTTTAAGGTTAAATAGTATGTCATTATCTATTTATCTATATAAAGATACCACATTTTCTTTACCATTTCATCCAATGATGGACACTCAGGTTGATTCTATAACTTAACACTTCTAAATAGTTTCAATAAACGTGAGAGTACAAATATCTCTTCAATAGACTGACTTCAGATCTTTAAGATATATACCCAGAAGTGAGCTTGCTAGATTATATGGTAGTTCTCTTATTCATTTTTTGAGAAACTTCCCTACTGTTTTTCATAATGGCCATATTAATTTACACTCCCACCAACAGCGTGCAAGTTTTCCCTTTTCTCCACAGACTTACTCTACTTTAAACATGGAAGTCTGCTTTGTAAACTCAGCTAAGTTTAGTAATGTGATTGGTAGAGTATGAATCAGGCAAAAGAATTCAATAATAATAAAAAGTTACAGTAGGCTGGTAAACCATGCTGATCCAAACATCTGGACATTTTTGTATTTGGTGTTCCTGCACCCCTTTCCCCTGGCTCTGCTGACAGATGTTCTAGACACATTTCATCATTACTTCCTCTTTTCCATAATTTCCAGTAATCAAATGCCAGTAGCTTTTCTTGGATTCTATCCTTATGTCAACTTTTCTAATTTCAAAACATTTTCACAGCACAATATGGTTTCCAAGTTTGTGCCCTTAAATTCTTTTTCCTGTGTGGGTATCATAGAAATACACATATGCTGGAATTTTATGCAAAGGCGGCACAAGATTGGGGAGCAATTACTGTGCATATGCATAGGAAAAAAATGAAAAATAGATTATTTGAATACATAAAAATTTAAAATGTTTGCACAAACACAATTTTATACATATTCTAACAAAGCTTTTTCATTATTTTTTCAATAAATAGGTTTTTTGTTCATTGTAGTCATAAAAATGTACATCCTGCAATATATTCTAAATATTTTCATAAACATTTTCCATTTTATCATTTTTATATATTAAAAATAACTTTGAATGGTAAAGAAAGAAAAGAAAGTACCAATTGAGAGTTTTGGAAAGAGTTTGAAAAGGTTGAGGGATCTATCACTAAAAAAATCTGTCAATGTTTACAAATAATTATAACAGAAAGGTTTTATATTTTTCTCTACTTTTAATTAAAAATGAATGTTAATTTGCACTTGTATTTCTATTTGTGTGTCTATAAACTTCATAACCAGGAGTTCGAGACAAACCTGGCCAGCATGGTGAAACCCCATCTCTACTAAAAAATACAAAAATTAGGCAAGCGTGGTGGTGGGTTCCTGTAATCTCAGCTACTTGGGAGGCTGAGACAGGGATAATTGTTTGGACCTGGGAGGCAGAGGTTGCAGTGAGCCAAGATTGTGCCTTTGCACTCCAGCCTGGGTGACAGAGCAAGACTCTGTCTCAAAAACAAAAACAAATAACAACAAACACAAAAACTGCCTGATAGTCTAAAGTTAATGCTGTCAATGAGATTAACCAGTTTTGTATTGTTGATCATTCGGTCACTTGACTTTTAACAAAAAAAACCACAATCAATTGTGAGATGACAAAATTTTCACATATTGTACGTGTTATTGTATTTATTTGATTATAGTCATAGAAAATATATCAGTTGATCAATGACTATAGCATTTTAAAGATTGTTAACCCATTTTTGTCAAGTTAGTCTTACCCAGTGGACTTTTCAAATGTACGCTCTCATCAAAATATATGTCAGTGTTGGTGGTAGGCTGATTTCAGAAAAGGTGCCAATTCTCCACAATCCCCTTGCAATGTGACTTTGCAGAGTAGAGTTTGTATTGCCATTCCTTGAAACTGGGCTGGTCTTGTGACTTGCCATGGCCAACAGAATGTTGAAAAAATGAAAGTATGTTTGTTCTAAAACTGGGCTTCAAGAGGTCCTTGTCACTTCTGCTCTTTCTCTTAAAGTCTTGTCTCCACCATGATAATAAGCCTGGGATTGGCTGAGGGAGGATGAGAGAACAAGTAGACTGAATTTTCCCCACTGAGTTAATCATAGACCAGCGCAGAGCCAGCCCAGCCTAGCCTAGCCCTGCAGAACTGCCCATCTGACTCACAGTTCAAAGAACTAAGCTCTTGTCGGAACTGCTCAGATAGCCCGTAGAGTGTGAGCAAAAATAAATGTTTCTTTTTGCATTCCACTGAAGTTTTGTGGGTGTTTTCTTTGGCAGCATTATTGCAGCATTAGATCGTGTCCAATTTACTACATTCTCACCAGTATCAGATATTTTATATATTAAATTGTTAGGCAAAAATAGAACCTTATTCTTTAAAAGTCTAAGTGTCTAATAGGTCAAATTTCTGGTAATTCAAGTCCTCAGATGTGATTACGTGTTTGGAACAACTGAAAAAAGACATAGACTATAGAGGCTAGCATTTGTATGTTTAAAATGTTTTATTGCATGGGACCCATATCAGACTTTCACATATCATTAATCTAAAAAATGTAAGTATAACCAACCATTAATTTTTGGCTTAGATTTTTAAAAATAATGTCATTTCAGATAAGATTGTGACAAAATATTAAAACACATGCACATTAGCTAACATTTGACAAAATCTCAATTTAACATGTTTTGGATGATGATTCTGGATTTGGGTAAGGTTTTGATAATTCCATTTTAAAACACTTGTATGGTAGAATAGCAAATAGATTTTGAGTTTTAAAAAATGAAGTTATGTATTAAAACAAGATAAAGAAAAAATAGAGAATTTTTTCTTCTGAATTTTTGTGTTATGAGAATGCAGAATGCTACAGCACCAAATTTGAACACAAGATGTGTCACTGTCTATGCTCAGGGAAGCAACTAAAATAATGCTGTATGTTTATTAATAGAATGCCAGCTGTGTTTAAAACAGAGAGGTAGAGGTAGCAGAGTACAAGCCCATTTTTGTCAGGATGTATATTTTAAATGTATCTTCCATTTTAGCACTGGGGAATGAAAATTGAGTCAGGTTTTGCTACATGTAAGTTAGGTCTGTATATTGGAAAACCAGTGAGAAAAGAAGAAAAAATAGTCATGGAAGGTGACTAGCCATTAATTAAGAGCAATGATAGGAGGATTGCAAAAACCAGGGCATGAATAGTAAGTAATATCCAGAAGAGGGTTCCAAAAATGACTGTTAGGAAAAATAGAAGTCCATAAATATGTAGACTTTAGAGAAAAGGAGATCATAAATGAGAGTTTAGCTCATGTGCCAAACACACCGTTAGAGTTCCCAACCTATTTCCAGCATAATCTCCTTTATTTGTCCCACTGACCCCCACCATTCCCTGTATTGCTAGAGTACTCCTCACATGACTCTATCATACCACTGTCACACTACCTTACATAGTGTAAAAACTGATTGCATACTAATGTGACTGTATCCTTCACTAGATTATAAAAGTCTCTGGGGGGCAATAATCTTCTATGAACCAATGCTGTATTCTCAATTACTTACAAGGTGCTTTGTGCATGACAAGGTACTCAAAACTGTGTTTTTGAATAGATGAAGGAATATCTAGGCAGAAAAACAGAAGTACTGCAATCTAGGATCTAAGGTGCCACAATACAACAGTGAGAAAGGAAATCAAGACAGTGTTTGAAATGCCTCTTGTTACTGAAGTTTGAGATAAGGTGGGTAAGGTATCCAGGCATGGCAGGAAAAAAAAAATACGAGAGAGCAGCATCCAGGAAATACTAAGTCCCAATTTTGACATGGTCAGTAATTCCTGCTTAAGAAGTGCATGGCCCTAAAGCATCAACCATCTGGAAGTCAGAAAGTAGATGGGGTAAATGACTGCGTGTGATTCTACAATACAGTCAAGCAGTTTAATCCTTTGATGTGTTGATCTCCCTCTGCCCAATTAAAAGTTTCATAAGGACTATCACTTTTTTTTAGTAAAGGCATTTTATTAATCATCATTGCAATCATATTCCTTTGATAAGAATTTAAAACTGCATGCCAATTTAGCTTCTTAAGCTTAGAACAATGCCACATTCCCCATAGAGCTTATTTTGACTCCATGTAGGATGACAATGAGTCATTAGAAGCACAATCTCCCATCTAGTTCTGAGGTCTCCTTCTGTCATTAGCAAAACAACTTGGACGTGTAGCATAGAGATCTGCAGTCATCAGAAGGATGCTGAGCACCTTCTCTGAGCACCTTCAGATAAACTGCTTTCTCTGGCCCAATCTTCCTACTTACCCTGGGATTTACTTATAAAAAGGAGTTTGGTTTCAACTTCAAGTCCTGTTACAGGGGAAGTTTGAGCTTGAGAGAAGAAGACAGCCTTCAAAGGCTGGGGATGGGGTTTGCCTATCCCTGCTAAGATGCTGTAGAGTCTATGCTGTCCTAAAAGCATAGGAGAGGGAAGTGTGAAGAACCTTAGGGTAAGGCCATCAGGGTAGAGAGTAACTTTACAGTTGTAGATTTCTAAGAATCAGTCTGCATTGGTTTATGCTGAGTTGGTAATGAAACCTAGCATATGGTCACAATGAATTGCTTCAGCAAAGGACTGTTTTACATTTTTGTTTTAAACCATGTTTCTGTAGTGCCATTGCTTTTGATCTCCCATTGTTCAGGAGTTTGGGGAACATATAAATAGTAATTTCCTTGAAGAACAGAGAGAAAATGCATTTAAGCAAATTAGAAAACAGTATATGAAATTATGTAATTTAGAGCTTGAGTAGTGCTGGGGTAGGCTAAAAGTAATCAGGACAGGCTTCCCAGTGGGGTGGTATTTTATCTCTTTCAAACAATGAGAGATGTGTTTAAGCAAGAAGGAAAAAATAATTTCTGAGGATATAGGTACAGAAATAATCAAAACAAAAAACAAAAACCAAAAAACCCTAGAAAAATATTGACGTATTTGAAAAAAATATATAATATTCTTACTATATAAAGAATGCTTAGATATTAGTAGGCAAAAGATTAATAAATCAATAGAAAAATAAACTAAGATCATATATAGCAAATTGTCAGACGAAGTAATATAAATAACTCTTTTTTTTTTTTTTTTTTTGGAGACAGAGTCTCGCTCTATCGCCCAGGCTGGAGTGCAGTGGCATGATCTTGGCTCACTGCAAGCTCCGCCTCCTGGGTTCATGCCGTTCTCCTGCCTCAGCTTCCCGAGTAGCTGGGACTACAGGCGCCCGCCACCACGCCTAGCAAATTTTTTGTATTTTTAGTAGAGACGGGGTTTCACCGTGTTAGCCAGGATGGTCTCCATTTCCTGACCTCGTGGTCCGCCCATCTTGGCCTCCCAAAGTGGTGGGATTACAGGCGTGAGCCACCGCATTCGGCATACTCTTAAATGTATAAAAGATGCTCATTGAATTTTAAAAATTGGCATTTAAAAGTGAGTAGGGTATCAATGTTTTACATATAATATTGAAAAGATTGGTAACACCCCATATTGACAAATACTTGAAGATATAGACACTCTTATCCTATATGTGAATTGATAGAACTGTTCAAGTATTTACTAATGACAATTTCTCAGTCCTACCCTGACTATCCTGTTTAAAATTGCACCCATTCAACACCCCATCAACTTTCAACTTGGAGCTATTGAGTTTTGTCAATTCACTATTATTAAATATGTAGTGTATTTATTTATTTATTTATTATAGTTGTTTTTCTCCCCTCATTATAATAATGTGCTCCATGAACACAGACAGATTTTAAGGTGTTTGGTTCACTAATCTATCTGAAGCATCTAAAATCATGCCTGGTACACAGAACTTAACAATGTTTGCTGAATGCATAAAAAGTGAATGAATAGAAGAATGGATTAATGTGTACAAGATCTATAAATGTTCACGTTTTTAATTTTTAATTTTTTGAGACAGTTTCGCTCTGTCACCCAGGCTGGAGGGCAGTGATCCTATCTCGGTCCACTGAAACCTCCACCTCCCAGGATCAAGTGATTCTCATGCCTCAGACTCCCAAGCAGCTGGGATTGCAGGCCCCTGCCACCACATCTGGTTAATTTTCTTATTTTTAGTAGAGAACGAAGTTTTACCACATTTGCCAGGCTGGTCTCAAACTCCTGATCTCAAGTGATCTGCCTGCCTCAGCCCTCCAAAGTGCTGGGATTATAGGCATGAGCCACAGTTCCAGGCCAAATGTTCATATATTTTGACCCACTAATCTTAGCAAGCTGTGCAGAGAAAAGATAAGATAAATGTGCAAGAGTATTCACAGAAATGTTTATTACAGTGTTACTTATAATAACAAAAACCAAAATCTTAAATGTCCATTAATACAAAATTAGTTTAATAAATTGGCATTTCATGCCAAGAATCAAAATATGGCTGTGAATAACACCTACATATACTAAAACAGAAAGACATAACTAATAAATTGTTAAAATTTATTAAAAATAAATGACAAATTAACAGGCACAATATACAAATAGCTGTTAAAAGGTCTAGAAGAATATGAATATGGCTGTTAAAAGTGACTATATTTTTTGTAAAAATGGATGTAATTTTACATTTTTCTAGCCGGGTGCAGTGGCTCACCCTATAATCCCAGCACTTTGGGAGGCCAGGATGGACAGATCACCTGAGATCCGGAGTTTGAGACCAGCCTGACTGACATGGAGAAACCCCGTCTCTACTAAAAATACAACATTAGTTGTGTGTGGTGGCACATGCCTGTAATCCCAGCTACTTGGGAGGCTGAGGCAGGAGAATATCTTGAACCCGGGATATGGAGGTTGTGGTGAGCCGAAATCATGCCATTGTACTCCAGTCTGGGCAACAAGAGCAAAACTCCAACTCAAAAAAGAGAGAGAAAAAAAAAATTTACATTTTTCTTTATCCAACTTTATGTATTTTTTTTATTAAGCCTGAATAATATTAAGGAAAACTATGTGAAGGCATAACATTTTGACACATCTTAAAATACCAAAAAAAATTTAACATTTTATAATGAAGAAAATGTTCTTTTTGGTGTTTTAGACATAAAAGTACATTGTTCCTACGGTTGTAACTTACGTTTCATTTAATCTTGCAAATATCTAATCACACCAGTTTTAGAATTACAAAACAAGCAAACAAAACTCTTTGGGATAACATTTTTATGAGTAAGCAAAACAGTAAATTTTGGCCACTCTGAACTATAAATCAGTCGTTTATAAAATGAAAATAGAGGCTATGAGAATAAAAGGAAAGCTTATTAAGAAAGATTACAAAGTACCTGCTGTGTCGTATGCACTAGGGAAGATCAGTTCCCTTTCCTCACGCACTCCCTTCCTTCTCTGTACAATCTTCCGGCTGAAGGGAGAAAAAGGTCAGTGTTGAAATTTTTACCTGTAAAGTTCTCCTACACAACAACTGATCATATTAGGTGGCTAAGTAAAGCATCCTGGTTCACTATAGAGTCAAGTAGTGATTCTGGTAATAAGCATTTATGCATCCTCGTATGTGTCATTGGTGTGTGAAGTCATCAGGAATCATAATATAATATCTGACTACTCTAAACGTTGATAGTGAGGATAAACTTTAAAAGACATTCAATGTTAAACATAGAAAAATATTTAATAGCATGATTCCACTCTTGAAATAATGAAGTAGAAGTCAGTTAGCAAGTGAAACCTGAACAGAGCAGAAATCATGAAGTTGGCTTGCAGGAACCCTGAATCCATTGGCATACACTTGCTGCTTTTATCCACTGTCAGCTCAATACACTGTCACACCGACTGCAGGGAGATAAAAGGCTGAATATCTTATTACCAACTCCCTTGAGCCCAATGGCCAAATCTTTTTGTGATTTGAGCTTAATTACCTTGAAAAAGGTGCATCAGTTTTATGAAGTTACAACTAAAACTATTTAAATCTTCCATTGTATGAAACGTGCCGAGACCAGCTCATTTGTGGAGACCCTAACCCAGCTCTGTGGTGCTAGAGGAATTAAAGACACACACACAGAAATATAGATTGTGGAGTGGGAAATCAGGGGTCTCAGAGCCTTCAGAGCTGAGAGCCTCAAACAGAGATTTACCCACATATTTATTGACAGCAAGCCAGTCATAAGATTTCCTAACAGTATTCCTTACGGGAAACAAAGGGATGGGCAGAAATAAAGGGATGGGCTCTGGCTAGTTATCTGCAGCAGGAGCATGTCCTTAAGGCACAGATCACTCATGCTGTTGTTTGTGATTTAAGAACACCTTAAGCAGTTTTCTGCCCTGGGTGGGCCAGGTATTCCTTGCCCTCGTTCTGGTAAACCTACAACCTTCCAGCATGGGCGTCAAGGCCATCATGAGCATGTCACAGTGGTGTAGAGATTTGGTTTATGGCCAGTTTTGGGGTCAGTTTATGGTCAGATTTGGGGGCCTGTTCCCAACAAAGTGGGTCTATAGGTTGAATTCTAAACCATTATTATTGCTCCAGCTTTGTAAAAATCAAGTGGTTCATTTCTTTAAGGAAACACAAAATGCTGAGTAAAATTGTCATTCCCAAGCCCATATTTGGTGTCAAATAATAATAATAATAATAAAAGAAAAATAATTGCATTTTTTATTGATGGAACCCTAAAGAGAAACTACTTAGCAGGGCATGTGATTCCTAAGGTCTTTAAAATGTCTATTAAGTAGAAAATATTTTTGTTTGTATTGACCTCAGTGATTTTAACAGATGAAGCCACTAAAATTTTGGTTTTAAATTGTAGTAATATTATATTTCAACGTGAAATTTGACCATAGTGCTTAAATATTTTTAGGACATTGAGTGTACCACAGTTCTTGAGATCAGTGCTACTACTCTCTCTAGAGCAAATTTAAGAGTTAGAAAATACATAGTATTCAGTGTGTTTAACTATGAATTACAGCGGAGTGATGGATGTTATCCTCCTAGCGTTAGGCCACCAACTGGGTGAATTGCCTGTGTAGACGAGGTATTTTCTTAACACTCTTTTCACCTCCACAAAAAGCAATTACAGTTTCCCTTTTCTCATTACAAAAGCAATCAAATGAATCGCCTGATTATTAGGTTTATATGAATGACTCTTTAAGATATTTAGCAGTTAACTGTCCTTAAAAAAATGGAAATGATTTACTAGAGAGAGGTGAGAGTTTGCCATTTGAGTTAGGAGAATAATGGCATTAGTAATACTGTACACAGAATCTCTCTATTGATTTCTGTGTTGTCTAAAACAGGTGACCCATAGACCAAAATTTGATTCTACACTGAACTAGCTACTTAAGCAAAATAAACTTCTTTCTACAATATTTCAGTTAAATAAATGTTGTAAAATAAGATGATTAATAGGATTTTCTCTGTATTCCATTAACTCACCTATGCTGTGGGACTGCTGAGACAAAGAGGATCCTGTTAAGAACAGACATATGGAGCTTTTCATCTTAACTGAATTCTTTGCTTGCAGGCCTGTTTTTGATCCTACGTATCCTTGTAGCATTTTTTTTCCAGCTGATTTTATAAGTATCTGTCATAAAATTTGGCACTTTATTGTGTATGCTTTTTCTCTATAATATTTTAGGAACTCATATATGTATCCTTTTAAAAAAACATTCCTCATCCTTACAATGTGAAAAGTAAAAAATATAGAAACAAATATAGAAAAATATTCCAAAAACGTATTAATAATCTAGATTCATTAAATTTTAGCTTGCTCAAATATCCCTCTGAAATCACATGACCCTGTCCTTCCACACAAAATACAGTACAGTGTCTCTCACTTTTTATGAAGGTTCTGTTAAGCATACATGAGTTCATCCCCCACAAGCTTATCAGTTTTTTGAAAAGAGGGATATTAGACGTAGGCATACCTCATGTGATTGAGCTTTACTCTGTTGTGCTTCACAGATATTGTAATTTTTGGTGCATTTTTGTTTGTTTACAAATGGAAGGTTATGGCAGCCCTTTACTGAGCAAGTCTATCAGTGCCATTTTTCTAAAAGCACGTGCTTACTTCTTGTCTCTGTATCACATTCTGGTAATTCTCACCATATTTCCATTTTTAAAAATTGTATCTGTGTTTAGGATGATCTGTGATCATTTGATGTTACTAATGTAATTGTTTTGGGGCATCATGAACTATGTCCATATAAGACTGCAAACTTGGCTGGGCACATTGGCTCACGCCTGTAATCCCAGCACCTTGGGACACTGAGGTGGGCAGATCACCTGAGGTCAGGAGTTTGAGAGCAGCCTCGCCAACATGGTGAAATCCTGTCTCTACTAAAAGTACAAAAAAAATTAGCTGGATATGGTGGTGTGTGCCTGTAATCCCAGCTACTC
>NW_012115066.1:5379276-5381973 GCF_000951035.1 Colobus angolensis palliatus | reverse complement strand
CCGAGATCGTGCCACTGCACTCCAGCCTGGGAGACAGAGTGGGACTCCAACTCAAAAACAAACAAAACAAACAAACAAAAAAACTGCAAACTTAATAAATATGGTGTGTTTACTGCACCAGCCAGCTCTTCCCCCATCTCTCTTCCTCTCTTAGGGCCTCCCTATTCCTTGAGACACAACAAAATGGAAATTATGGCAATTAATAACCCTACAATGGCCTCTAAATGTTCACATGAAAGGAAGAGTCACAATTATCTCATTTTAAGTCAAAAGCTAGGAATGAGGTAGGGCGCAGTGGTTCATGCCTATAATCGCAGAACTTTGGAAGGCCGAGACAGGAGGATCACATGAGGCCAGGAGTTTGAGAACATCCTGGCCAACATAGTGTAACCCCATCTCTACTGAAAATAAAAAAAATACCTGGGCATGTTGGTGCACTTCTGTAGTCCTAGCTATTCGGGAAGCTGAGGCATGAGAATTGCTTGAACCTGGGAAGTGGAGGTTGCAGTGAGTGAAGATTGTGCT
This sequence comes from Colobus angolensis palliatus, assembly GCF_000951035.1. Lineage (NCBI taxonomy): Eukaryota > Metazoa > Chordata > Mammalia > Primates > Cercopithecidae > Colobus > Colobus angolensis. The sequence continues at coordinate 5,381,448 of NW_012115066.1, read as the reverse complement.
GCTGCACACCAGCCTGGATGACAGTGTGAGAGTCTCTCTCTCAAAAAAAAAAAAAAAAACTAGAAATGATTAAGCTTGGCGAGGAAGTCATGCTAAAACCTGCGATAGACTGAAAGCTAGATTTCTTGTGCCAAACAGCCAAGTAGTGAATGCAAAGGAAAAGTTTTCGAAGGGAATTAAAAGTGCTATTCCAATGAACACATGGATGGTAAGAAAGTTAAACAGCTTATTGCTGGTAAGGAGAAAGTTCGAGTGTTCTGGATCAAACCTGCCAAAACACTCCCTTAAGCCAGAGCCTAATCTGGAGTAAGGCCCAATTCTCTTCAATTTGATGAAGGCTGTGAGAGGTGAGGAAGCTGCAGAAGAAAAGTTGTAAGGTAGCAGAGGTTAATTCAGAGATTTAAGGGCAGAAGATTTAAGGACATAAAAATTCAAGGTAAAGCAATAAGTGCTAATGTAGAAGCTGCAAAAAGTTATCTAAAAGATCTAGTTAAGATAACTGATGAAGATGGCTACAGTTAAAGAAAATTTCAATGTACATGAAATAGCATTTTATTGGAAGAAGATGCCACCTAGGACTTTCATAGGTAGAGAGGAGAAGTCAATGCCTGGTTTCAAAGCTTCAAAGAAGAGTCTGACTCGCTTGTTATGGGTTAATACAGTTGGTGACCTTAAGTGGCAACCCAAACTCATTAACCATTTTGAAAATTTTAGGGCCCTTAAAAATTATGGTAAATCTACTCTATGGTTTATAAGGGGAATGACAAAGCTTGGATGACAGCGCATCTGTTTACAGCCTAGTTTACTATTTTAAGCCCACTGTTGAGAACTGGCAATTGGAAAAAATTTCTTTCAAAATATTACTGCTTATGGAAAATGCACCTAGTTACTGAAGAGCTCTGATGGAAATGTAAAAGGAGATTAATGTTATTTTCATGACTGCTAAAACAACATCCATTCTGCAACTCATGATTCAAGGAGTCATTTTGACTTTAAATCTTCCTATTTAAGTTATGCATTTCATAAAGCTACAGCTGCCATCGATAGTGATTCGGCTGGCTAATGGATCTGAGCAAAAAAAAATTGAAAACCGTCTGGAAGAATTCACTATTCTAGATGCCATTCAGAACATCTGTGAGTGCTGGGAGGAGGTCAAAATATCAACATTAACAGGAGTTTGGAAGAAGTTGATTCCAACCTTCAGCATGATTTTAGAGTTAAGATTTCAGTGGAGGAAGTCACTGCAGATTTGGTGAAAATAGCAAGAGAACTAAAACTAAAGTGAAACCCGAAGATTTGACTGAATTATTGGAATCTCACGATAAAACTGAACAGATGAAGAGTTCCTTCTTCGGGATGACCAAGGAAAGTGATTTCTTGAGATGGCATCTACTCCTGGTAAAGATGCTACGAGTATTGTTGAAAAGACAACCAAGGCTTTAGGATATTATGTAAACTTAGTTGAAAAAAATAGTGGCAGGGTTTGAGAGGGTTGAGTGAAAATTTGAAAAAAGGATCTGTGTGTAAAATGCTATCAAACAGCAAATGCTACAGAGAAATCTTTTGTGAAAGGAAGAGTCATCAACACAGCATTTTTCACTGCTGTCTTAAAGAAATTGTCATAGCTACCTCAGACTTTAGTAACCACTGCACTGATCAGTCCACAGCCATCAACAGTGAGATGAGACCGTCCACCAGCAAACAATGATGACTTGTTGAAGGCCCAGATTATAGTATTTATTTAACAATAAAGTATTTTAAATGTGGTATGTACTTTATACTTTTTTAAAACATAATGCTATTGCACACTTAATAGTCTAATGGCAAACATAACTTCTAAGTGCACTGGGAAACCAAATAATTGACGTGACTCATTTTATTGCAGAATTCACTTTCTTGTGGTGATCCAGAACAACCCACAGTATCTCCAAGGTATGCCTGTACATTATCAAAAAATTTAGAATGAAGTTCTTTAATATTTTTACATTTACTAGAATAACATAGGAGAGAAACCTAAATCTGTGCCCTTCCAATCAAATTCAGAGCAGTGCCTGAAAAACAAGACAGTGTCCTTAGAATAAACATAAATAACAAAAGAAGCTGTGAAAACCAATGAAGAATATGTATGCATATATATATATATATGTATATTTTATTATTATACTTTAAACT
>NW_012115066.1:5377581-5378176 GCF_000951035.1 Colobus angolensis palliatus | reverse complement strand
GTCAGATGGGTAGATTATAAAAATTTTCTCCCATTCTGTAGGTTACCTGTTCACTCTGATGGTAGTTTCTTTTGCTGTGCAGAAGCTCTTTAGTTAAATTAGATCTCATTTGTCAATTTTGACTTTTGTTGTCATTGCTTTTGGTGTTTTAGTCATGAAGTCCTTGCCCATGCCTATGGCCTGAATGATATTGCCTAGGTTTTCTTCTAGGGTTTTTATGGTTTTTAGATCTAACATTTAAGTCTTTAATCCATCTTGAATTAATTTTTGTATAAGCTGTAAGGAAGGGATCCAGTTTCAGCTTTCTACATATGGCTGGCCGGTTTTCCCACCACCATTTATTAAATAGGGAATCCTTTCCCCATTTCTTGTTTTTTTGTCATGTTTGTCAAAGATCAGATGGTTGTAGATGTGTGGTATTTCTGAGGGCTCTGTTGTGTTCCATTGGTCTATATCTCTGTTTTGGTATCAGTACCATGCTGTTTTGTTTACTGTAGCCTTGTAGTATAGTTTGAAGTCAGGTAGCATGATGCCTGCAACTTTGTTCTTTTGGCTTAGGATTGTCTTGGCAATGCAGGCTCTTTTTTGGTTCCGT
>NW_012115066.1:5356466-5376657 GCF_000951035.1 Colobus angolensis palliatus | reverse complement strand
GTTTATAGGATTTTTTGATGGTAGTTTGTATTTCTGTGGGGTTGGTGGTATCCCCTTTATCATTTTTTATTGCATCTATTTGATTCTTCTCTCTTTTCTTCTTTATTAGTCTTGCTAATGGTCTATCAATTTTGTTGATCTTTTCAAAAAACCAACTCCTGGATTCTTTGATTTTTGAATGGTTTTTTATGTCTCTATCTCTTTCAGTTCTCCTCTGAGCTTACTTATTTCTTGCCTTCTGCTAGCTTTTGAATGTATTTGCTCATGCTTCTCTAGTTCTTTTAATTGTGATGTTAGCGTGTCAATTTTAGATCTTTCCTGGTTTCTCTTGTGGGCATTTAGTGCTATAAATTTTTCTCTATACATGGCTTTAAATGTGTCCCAGAGATTCTGATATGTTGTGTCTTTGTTCTCATTGGTTTCAAAGAAAATCTTTATTTCTGCCTTCGCTTCGTTAGGTACCCAGTAGTCATTCAAGAGCAGGTTGTTCAGTTTCCATGTAGTTGAGCAGTTTAGAGTGAGTTTCTTAATCCTGAGTTCTAGTTTAATTGCGCTGTGGTCTGAGAGACAGTTTATCATTTCTGTTCTTTTACATTTGTTGAGGAGTGCTTTACTTTCAACTGTGTGGTCAGTTTTGGAATAAGTGCAATGTGGTGCTGAGAAGAATGTATATTCTGTTGATTTGGGGTGGAGAGTTCTGTAGATGTCTGTTAGGCCTGCTTGGTGCAGAACTGAGTTCAGTTCCTGGATATCCTTGTTAATTTTCTGTCTGGTTGATCTGTCTAATGTTGACAGTGGGGTGTTAATGTCTGCCATTATTATTGTGTGAGAGTCTAAGTCTCTTTGTAGGTCTCTAAGGACTTGCTTTATGAATCTGGGTACTCCTGTATTGGGTGCATATATATTTATGATAGTTAGCTCTTCTTGTTGAATTGATCCCTTTACCATTATGTAATGGCCTTCTTTGTCTCTTTTGATCTTTGTTGGTTTAAAGTCTGTTTTACAAATTTACAAGAAAAAAATCAAACAGCCCCATCAAAATGTGGGCAAAGCACATGAACAGACATTTCTCAAAAGAAGACATTGTCGCAGCCAATGGACACATCAAAAAATGCTCATCATCACTGGCCTTGCATCGGAGAAATCTCTTGCATTGGAGAAATGCAAATCAAAACCACAATGAGATACTATCTCCCAGCAGTTAGGGTGGCAATCATTAAAAAGTCAGGAAACAACAGATGCTGGAGAGGATGTGGAGAAATAGGAACACTTTTACACTGTTGGTACCAGTTACCAACTGTTGTGGAAGACAGTGTGGCAATTCCTCAAGGATCTAGAACTAGAAATACCATTTGACCCAGCCATCCCATTACTGGGTATATACCCAAAGAATTATAAATCATGCTGCTATAAAGACACATGCACACGTATGTTTATTGTGACACTATTTCCAATAGGAAAGACTTGGAACCAACCCAAATGTCCATCAATGAAAGACTGGATTAAGAAAATGTGGCACATATACATCATGGAATACTATGCAGCCATAAAAAAGGATGAGTTCATGTCCTTTGTAGGGACATGGATGAAGCTGGAAACCATCATTCTGAGCAAACTATTGCAAGGACAGAAAACCAAACACCGCATGTTCTCACTCATAGGTGGGAAAGGAACAATGAGAACACGTGGACACAGGGTGGGGAACGTCACACACGGGGGCCTGTCATGAGGTTGGGGGAGTGGGGAGAGATAGCATTAGGAGACATACCTAATGTAAATGATGAGCTAATGGGTGCAGCACACCAACATGGCACATATATCCATATGTAAGAAACCCACATGTTGTGCACATGTACCCTAGAACTTAAAGTATAATTTTAAAAAGGGAAAAATAAATAAGTAAAAGAAAGTCTGTTTTATCAGAGACTAGGATTGCAACCTGTGCTTTTTTTTGTTTTCCATTTGCTTGATCGATCTTCTTCCATACCTTTATTTTGAGCCTATGTTTGTCTGTGCACGTGAGATGGGTCTCCTGAATACAGCACACTGATGGATCTTGACTCTTTATCCAATTTGCCAGTCTGTGTCTTTTAATTGGAGCATTTAGCCCATTTACATTTAAGATTAGTATTGTTATGTGTGAATTTGATCCTGCCATTATGATGTTAACTCGTTAGTTGATGCAGTTTCTTCCTGGCATCGATTGTCTTTACAATTTGGCATGTTTTTGCAATGGCTGGTACCGGTTGTTCCTTTCCCTGTTTAATGCTTCCTTCAGGAGCTCTTGTAAGGCAGTCTTGGTGGTGACAAAATCTCTTAGCATTTGCTTATCTGTAAAGGATTGTATTTCTCCTTGACTTGTGAAGTTTACTTTGGCTGTATATCAAATTCTGGCTGAAAATTCTTTTCTTTAAGAATGTTGAATATCGGCCCCCAGTCTCTTCTGGCTTGTAGAGTTTCTGCTGAGAGATCTGCTGTTAGTCTGATGGACTTCACTTTGTGGGTAACCCAATGTTTGTCTCTGGCTGCCCTTAATATCTTTTCCTTCATTTCAACTTTGGTGAATGTGACAATTGTGTGTTTTGGAGTTGTTCTTCTTGAGGAGTATCTTTGTGGTGTTCTCTCTGTTTTCTGAATTTGAATGTTGGCATGCCTTGCTAGGTTGGGGAAGTTCTCCTGGATAATATCCTGAAGATTGTTTTCCAACGTGGATCCATTCTCCCCGTCAGTTTCAGGTGTACCAGCCAGATGTAGATTTCATCTTTTCATGTAGTCCCATGTTTCTTGGAGGATTTGTTCATTTCTTTTTGCTCTTTTTTCTCTAAACTTCTCACTTTATTTCATTCATTTGATCTTCAGTCAGTGATACCCTTTCTTCCACTTGATTGAACTGGCTACTGAAGCTTGTGCATATGTCACGTAGTTCTCATGCCATGGTTTTCAGTTCCATCAGGTCATTTAAGGTCTCTACGCTGTTTATTCTAGTTAGCCATTCATCTAATCTTTTTTCGAGATCTTAGATCTAATCTTTAGAGATCTAATCTTTAGCTCTTTGCGATGGGTTTGAACATCCTCCTTTAGCTCAGAGAGGTTTGTTATTACCATTGTCTGAAGCCTTCTTCTCTCAACTCGTTAAAGTCATTCTCCATCCAGCTTTGTTCTATTGCTGGTGAGGAGCTGCCTGCCTTTGGAGGAGAAGAGGCACTCTGATTTTTAGAATTTTCAGCTTTTCTGCTCTGGTTTCTCCCCATCTTTGTGGTTTTATCTACCTTTGGTCTTTGATGAAGATGACATACAGATGAGGTTTTGGTATGGATGTCTTTTCTGTTTGTTAGTTTTCCTTCTAACATTCAGGACCCTCAGTTGCAAGTCTGTTGGAGTTTGCTGGAGGTCCACTTCAGACCGTGTTTGCCTGGGTATCACCAGTGGAGGCTGCAGAACAGCAAATATTGCAGAATGGCAAATGTTGCTGCCTGATCCTTCTTTCGTAAGCTTTGTCTCAGGGGCATCCGGCCATATGTGGTGTCAGTTGGCCCCTACTGGGAGGTGTCTCTCAGTTAGGCTATTTGGGGGTCAGGGACCCGCTTGAGGGAGGCAGTTTGTCCATTCTCAGATTTGAAACTCTGTCCTGGGAGAATCATTACTCTCCTCAAAGCTCTCAGACAGGTACGTTTAAGTCTGCACAAGTTTCTGCTGCCTTTTGTTCAGCTATGCCCTATCCCCAGAGGTGAAGTCTACAGAGGCAGGAAGGCCTCCTTGAGTTTTGGTGGGCTTGACCCAGTTCGAGCTTCCTGGCCGCTTTATTTACCTGCTCAAGCCTCAGCAATGGTGGATGCCACTCCCCCAGCCTTGCTGCCTTCTTGCAGTTCGATCTCAGTCAGCTGTGCTATCAGAGAGGGAGGCTCTGTGGACGTGTGACCTTCCGAGTCAGTTATGGGATATAATCTCCTGGTGTGACGTTTGTTAAGACCATTAGAAAATCGCAGTATTAGGGTGGGAGTGAACCGAGTTTCCAGGTGCCCTCTGTCATGGCTTCCCTTGGCTAGGAAAGGGAATTCCCTGACCTCTTGCACTTTCCAGGTGAAGCAATGCCCCATCCTGCTTTGGCTCACACTCTGTGGGCTCCACCCACTGTCCTACCAGCCCCAGTGAGATGAATCTGGTACCTCAGTCGGAAATGCAGAAATCACCCATCTTCTGAGCCACTCACACTGGGAACTGCAGACTGGAGCTGTTCCTATTCGGCCATCTTGGAACCAGAAGCTATGTATATATTTTTAAAAATCCCAGTTAAGTTAATCAGTGATGAAAAAGTAAGATTCACATTATTTCTCATTTAACAGTACAAATATTAAAGGAAGAGAGGTGGAATTTCAGTGAAGAATGCCCCAGCAGACAGTTTCTGATTTTGCCAGTTTATCAAAATGCAGGAACTAGAAAGTGAAGGTTTGGCCAGGTGCGTTGGCTTACGCCTGTAATCCCAGCACTTTCGGATGCTGAGGTTGTGGATTATGGGGTCAGGAGTTCAACACCGACCTGGCCAAGATGGTGAAACCCTGTCTCTACTAAAAATACAAAAATTAGCTGAGCATGGTGTTGGGCGCATGTAATCCCAGCTACTTGGGAGACTGAGGCAGAGAATTGCTTGAAGTTGGGAGGCGGAGGTTGCAGTGAAGTGACATCATGCCACTGCACTGCAGCCTGGGCAACTGAGCAAGACTCCATATCAAAAGAAAGTAGAGATTGTGACAAGTTTCTTTCTTTCTTTAACAAATATTTATGGAGTATCTCTTTAGGTGCAGAAGATAAAGCACTGAGTAAAATAAATATAATCCTGTTTATATTATGGAGTAAAAAATGCAGTAGGAAGACAAACATTAGAAAGATAGAACTACAGAAATAATTGTGTAATTGCAATTCTCATAAAGTAAAAGTTCAGAAAGCTAAGCATGACTATAAGGTAGTGAGCTAGTTTAGAATTTCTCATTGGTCAGAAAGTACCTTTCATGCTAGGTAACTTTTGAAAGCTCACACATGATGTGACAAAGAAAGTACTACCTGGGGAGAGCACATGCTGATGTAGAAATAAGCCAGCTATGTTTGAGGAATAGGAAAAAAAGGACAATTTAATCTAGGTGCCAAAAATAATTGGTATGACACTGATGTAAGAAGTAAACCAAGCTCATATCATATAAAGCCTTAAAATATATTACATATTTAAATATCTTTATTATAATTGGACAGGGAGCCAATGAAGTTTTTTTCTGGGCAATTGATATCCAATTTATTTTAAGATGATTACTTCAGTTGCTGTGTAGATAATGTATTAGAGAGGGACAAGAGTTAGAGATTCCAGTTAGAAAAGCATTACGGTTGCTCAGTCAAGAGACAATTCTAGCTTGGACCAATGGCATTGCTAGTGTAGAGGAAGTGTTGAATTTAAACCTTTTTTCCAAAAGCTAGAATTGATATGACTTGCTGGTATATTGAACATGGATTTGGAGCAAAGCAAAGAATGTAGCACATGTGCCAGGTTTTTGCCCTACTAACAGGGTTTTTATAATTGTCATTGTATAAGCCTTAGGAGACTGACCATTAATTTAGTTGGAGACAGAGGCAGTCCCAAACCCCGTCTAAAAATTTTGAGAGAAGCCTGTGAGAACACCAAAGTCAGTGGGTTTAATAGTCAGAAGTGTCTGGGATGAAAATAGGAATTTAGGACCCATAAGTGTATAGATAGCATTTAACCTCGTTGGAACTAATAATATCTGGGAGGCCTGTGTAAAACAGTCTGTTTCAAAAATTTGAATCCATGGACAGTAAAATGGGTATTCACTGAACATGCAGACAACTAATATTTGGTAAAACTTTATGAAAAAATTATCAGTTTAAAATAATGAAACAATATTATGAAATAGAATAATAATATAAAATAATTGTATTTGTGGTAGTAACAATATTTCATATTTTAAGAGAGATTGTATTGTTTATAATTACTTTAGAATCTACAACATTAGTTAAGAGTTGCTTAACTGTTCAAGCAATCAGTGATGATTGCTTGAGTCATACAACTGATTTTACAGCCAGTTTTTTTTTTTTTTTTTTTTTTTTTGTGAGACAGAGTCTCACTCTGTTGTGCAGGCTGGAGTGTAGTAGCATGATCTTGTCTCACTGCAACCTTCATCATCCAGGTTCAAGCAGTTCTCCTACCTCAGCCTCCTGAGGCCTCCTGAGTAGTTGGGATTACAGGTGTGAACCACCACACCTGGCTAATTTTTGTATTTTTAGTATAGACAGGGTTTCACCATGTTGGCCAGGCTGACCTTGAACTCCTGACCTCAAGTGATCAGCCCACCTCAGTTGGCCTCCCAAAGTGCTGGAATTACAGGTATGAGCCACTGCACCAGACCCAGATTTTTTTTTTTTCTTGGTTTGTAGTTCTGCTTAGAATATTCAATTTCAGAATAACAAATCATGAGAAATAACCAGATGGCTCTGCTAGGTGGTTCTGGAAACTTATGTCAACATAGACTAAGAAATTATGAAGAGAGTCCTCCTTAAGTCTAATGACATCATTCTTTCAGTTACTCTGTCAGCTACTGTTTATCACTTAAAAATCTGGAAATGTACCTCTTTCATCTGATGAAATAGAAGTGAATGAACTCCTAATATTCTCTAGTTGGATTAAGCTCTAAAGGTTGTATATTCAGTTTTTAATTAATACAAAAGTCAGTATAACTTTATGTTAGACACCTCCCATTTTCATACCACAGACCTTATCTTTATCAGTCACTTCAATCTTACTGTATTCTCAGTCTAAATTTTATGCATTCTCTGACCACACCTTTTAGCTTTCCAACTCACTAATATAGCCTAAGTCCTAGGATCCTTTTCACTACCCTTCAATCATTTATCTATTGAATCAACAGCCTCAGCTTCTTACCCAATTGATGTTCCTTTTATTCTCCTTACTCATTTAATATTCCATGTTCAAGAACTATGTTCTTTACCTTGCCTACACCCTCAATGCCCTTGCTCCTCTCTTGCTTTTGTAATTTTTCCTTAGCAGAGCTACAGCCATAGTTAAATTCACATCTCTTATTACTGCACCTGTTCATCTGATTTTGTTGAGGAAACACACATAATCATGATATTTGGCCTCATTTTACGTTGATGTCCTCAAACTTCACTTGATCCATTAGTTCTGTCAGATAATTGTATTGTACTTCCCTAGACCAGTCATTCTTTCATTCTCCTGTATATCTTTCACACTTTCTCTTCAAACTCCCAACACCTTCCCTCGCATCCTCATTCTAAGATGAAAACCATATTTCCTAATTCTAGAAGAAGGAGAAGGAGAAGAAGAAAAACAGCAACAACAGCAAGAACAAGCAGCAGCAGCAGCAGCAGCAGCAATACTAAGAGAACTTGCACAGCCTCACACCATCTAGTATACCATCAATATCTGTAGATTCATACTCTGCCTGTCAATCTGTTATGGTAAATGAATGACCTATGCTTCTAAGTACAACCATCCCTTTCTACCACATATATATCCCATTTTCTCTCTCTCTATTACTCAAGGACATAGTTCCATCAACTTTCCCTTTTCCCTTCTAGATCATTCCAGTCAGCAGGCAAACATGCTGTAATTCTCCTTACCTAAAGTAAATAATGAATGTTGGTCAATAAATAAATAAAGAACATATTAATGATCCCACTTGATTTGCTAGCTGTTACCTTTTTTGTTTTTTTCCTTTTCTGCAGCAAAACATCTCAGAGGAATTTATTCAGCTTGCTGTCTCCAATTCTCTAGTTCATTTTCTCTTAAATCCACTTCAGTAAGGGTTTTGCATAACAAAAATGGGTCCTATAGATGACTTTAGTAATCTCTAACTGGTTAAATCTAATGGTCAGCACCCAGTTTCCATCTTGTCTGAGCAGCTTTGCACACAGTTGATGACTAAGCTCCTCTTCATTCTCTTTCTTCAGTTGATTTCTATGATGCTACTCTACCTTCCTGGTTTTCCTTCTGGTCATATCCTTTACTCTTGATTGTTTCATATCAGAAACATTTGCGAAATCCTCCTTTATTCTTGTGACCTTAGTGTTGGGGGTTCTATGATCACTTCTTGGCTTCCTTTCTACACTCATTTCTTTGTTGATTTCATCCAGTGTCATGGTTATAAATTTATTAAACTTATATCTTCAAATTGCTCTAGCAAACTCCAGGCTCAAATATCAACTGTAAACTATTGTCTCCACTGAGATAATTCATAGTGATCTTAAACTTCTCATATCTAAACACAGACTCTTATTTGTCCCCTCACTTAGGGTTGCCACATAAAATACATATTACCCAGTTAAATGTGAATTTCAGAAAAAAGTTTATTGAAGTACGTTACACATATTATCTGAAATTAAAATTTACCAAGTGCCTTCTATTTGTATTTGCTAAATATAACAGTCCTAAAAATCTGTGCCACTCATAGCCTTTCACAACTGAACTCGTGACTCGATCCTTCCACTTGATTAGACCAAAAATCTTGCAGTGATCTTTTACTTCTGCCTTTGTCACCCCACACCCAATCTAGTAGGACTGACCGAATATATTCAGTATGACTGCTTTTCACCATCGATTTACCACCATCCTTGTCCATGTTCCAAGTTATCATCATTGCTCACTGAATTATTACAATAGGGTCCTAATTGGCATTCCCCCTTTGACATCTCTTCCTATACCATTCCAAATAATTAATTATCAACATAGAGCCAAAGTAACTATTTTAAGATGTAAGGCTAATCATGTTTCTTTGTACAAAACTCTGTAATAGCTCCCTATTTCATGCAGAGTAAAAGCCTAAGTAATCACCCATAAGTCCTATGTGATCCATCACCACCATGTCACCTCTCCTTTCTTAATCATCTACCCTTCCTTTACTTACTATGCTTTGTCCTTCTTGGTCATTCTTAAACATAATAGAAAAGCCACCTTAGAGCCTTTGTCTTGGCTGTTCCTTCATCCTGAAATATTCTTCCCCAGATAGCTATGTGGCTAAATCTTTTATGTAATTGCTGTTTCTCAAATGTCAACTTTTCAACAAGTCTGCTCTGACAAATTTATGTAAAATTGCACATATTTTCAATCCCTTATATGAAATCATTATCAACTTTCTTTACCTTTTCTTCTATCAGCTTTTATCTTTTAATTGGGTATGTATGTTTTTATTGTATTTATTCCAAACATTAGAGCAGTTATAGCATATAACAAGTCCTCAAGTAATATTTATGGAATAAATTGAACAAGTTTTGTAGAGCCTTGATTATTATCTTAACCCCAAAAGCATTTTCTATTATATACTTTTAGGAAACATTAGGGTGAATCTTTTGAATGTAGGTATATTTTTTCAACAAAACATAGTGCACATTGATCAAGATTTTATACAAAACTTAAAAATACATATATTTTTTAAACATTTTTAAACAACCAAGAGGTTTATATTAACAATGAAGATAAAGACCAACCATTCAATTTATAATGCTCATGAAAAACAAAAGATTGAATCCACATTTAATGTGAATTAGTGCTGTGATCTAAGAGATCTACGAGACTAAGGCCTTTATCAATTAAGGCCTTAGGGTTAAGGAAAAAAAATTGCCTACAGGTGGAGGGCTCTGGGCCAGCTGGCAGGGCAAATTTCTAAATTTCTATGAGTATATGAAAATACTCCCTAACAATAGAAGCTATCAGGCTGACTCACAACCCAGACCACTACAGCTCTGATTGGACAGAGGACCAGACTTGCAAACATGCTTTCCTGATAAGCAATTGCAGACCTTAAGCCAGTTTCATCCAGCTTGTAGAGGTTGTGCACAAACTGTCTTTATGTCCTTTAGTTCACCTTTTCATATAAAGAGCCCAATTCTAACTCATTTTAATGCTAAAACCCTGCCCCAAAGTGAACATGGGATTTATGTTACATATGTGTTTACCCATGTTGCATGCATTGGGCTCCCCTCATAAATACGTATAGCTTTCCCTCAAAACCTGCTGGATTGTATAATACCAGCCCTGTGTAGCAAAAAACACAAACTGTCTGATATGGTTTGGATCTGTATTCCTACTGAAATCTCATGTTGAATTGTAATCCCCTGTGTTGAAGGAAGAGCCTGGCGGGGGTGATTGAATTATAGAGGTGGGCTTCCCCCTTGCTATTCTTGTGATAGAGTTCTCAGGAGAGCTGGTGGTTTGAAAGTGTGTAGCATTTCCTCCTTCACAATCTTTCTCTCCTGCTATGCCACAATAAGGTATGTTTGCTTCCCCTTCTCCTTCCGCCAGGATTATAAGTTCGCCGAGGACTCCCAACCATGCTTCCTGTACAGCCTAAGGAACAGTGAACTGAATTGAACAGTTGAATTGAACGGTCAATGAAACCTCTTTTTTTTTTTTTTCATAAATTGCCCAGTCTCAGGTAGTTCATTGTAGTAGTGCGCGAGAATGAAATAATACACTGTCATTTTCCCTCTTCGAAGAGAGGGGGCCTTTGGATCATACTGGAGACTTTCTTTTCCTGGCTTGCAAACTGATATCACCAATAAAGCTCTCCTTTCTACTATGTAGCCATCCTGGTGGTCTTTTGGATGACAGTGCAGGGAGATATGTAAAGTAAATTGAAATATGAAGGAAAAGATGAGGTGAAAATTTATTAACACAGTTTATACTCTTTTAAATTCATCTCAGGTAAGATGACCTAACTAGTACAGTGTTTTATATAAATAGCATTTAAAAGCTTAACAGTCATGAAAATGGGAATGAGATTTCTGAGAAAAATCATTTTAAAAATCTTACATTTCATATGTGTGAAATTATTGGAAAATTATGAATCTAGTATGCAAATAAAATTGTATGTAATGTAATGCATGTACATACATATGTATGTAATGTAAGATAATGTATATAATGTAATACATGTACGTGTGTATACACACACATATATATATATATACACATGAGGTATGTAATAGTAAAGTAGTCTGCAAGTTATTTGGTATATATGTCAACAAAAAGAGTCAAACTCTGTAAAATATTTAAAGAGATTTTTTCTGAGCCAAGTATGAGTAACCATGGCCCATGACACAGCCGGTCCTGAGAACATGTGCCCAAAGTGGTCAGGGTGAAGCTTGGTTATATGTATTTTAAGGAGGCATGAGACATCAATCAAATACATTTAAGAAATACTCTGGTTTGGTCCAGAAAGGCAGGGCAACTCAAAGCGGGAGGTGGGGAAGAAGGAAGCTTTCAGGCTATAGGTAAATTCAGACATTTTCTGGTTGACAATTGGTTGAGTGTGTCTAAAGACCTGGGCATTATAGAAAGAAAATATTCAGATTAAGATAAAAGATTGTGGAGACTGAGGTTCCTTTGAAGTCTTACAGTGGCTGCCCTTAGAGAAAATAGATGAAAATTGTTTCCTATTCAGATATTTAAAAGGTGCTAGACTTTTAGTTAATCTCTTTAGGATTGGGAGGCACTTGGAAGGAAAAGGTCTAGCTATGTTAATAGGGATTATTTACAGATGTGAGTTTTCCCCCACAAAGGACGGCTTGCAGAGCCATTTCAAAATGTGACAAAAATATGTTTTGGGGGTAAAATAGTTTGATTTTCTTCCTTGTCTCATACTCTTATGTCAGAGTCATATCGGAAAATAAGTCACGATATATAGGATTAAATAGAACTCATTTGATGAGAATGTATGGTTTGTAGGGCATGGCTCCCCAGACCCCTTAGAAAGGAATTTGGGCAAGATAAAAAGATAAGAAAATCAGAATTTAGTGTCTCTCTCTATATATAGAGGGCTATCTATATTCTGCAGCTTACTTTATGACCCTTCAGGAACCATGAGTGTTGTATAAACTACACCCTAAGGAACACTTTTTTTCTCACTAGAACCCAGGGCAGTTTCGGAACATTCCACAGGTAGAAGCTTAGATTTGGTCATTGCTATGAGCACCCGAAAAAGGGGCCTGAACCTTCCCGTTACTTGATTTTAAACTCAGAAATGGGAAAGGATGGTTAAGGCAATCTCACATAAATTTGGGAAAGCCAGAACAGGAGAAAAGTACACGCCACTTTCTGACTGGAAACTTGTGACGGACACAGCAACCAGAGACGAGAGAGGGGCTATAGGCTTCAGCAGTAGACATACTCCTAACCTTGGTGTACGTAGCACGTAGCAAGACCTAACCTTGGCGAGCACATCTTAATAGATGCCAGGAAAGGATGTTTCTGAAGCAAACACACCTCATCCTTCAATTTCTGGACTATGTGTAAAAAGCCCTTTTGTAAATTGTATTTTATCCAATATGTACATTGGAGTAAAATGCAATGGAAATAAACAGACCAAACTTAAGAAAATTTGGCCATGCTTTGCTACATATTAGAACCATGTTATGTATCCACGTCAATTTTACGTCTAAATTTTAGGTGATATTTGCATTTAGTCTCTCTCTGCCTTTTTTCCTCACCACCACAAAATCCATAAAAATGTTATCAATTTAAGGACCATCTGCAAAAGAAAACCAGACTAGAAACAGAATGTTTGATGCATCAACTATCCTTTAGATCACCTTTAAGACAATATTCCATCAGGCAATAAAAACTTCCAGTTCAATTTCCTTTAATAGAACTAAGATTTCCCCAGAATAAAATTCTCTTCGTTTGCTGATTGGGAAAGACAGCTAATTTTAATAGCGATTGTCCCTCCAAGACTATCCTATGTTTTCAGGTTGCTTAGGAAATATGAATTTCAGGATGAAAAAAGTCATTAGCAATAGAGGTATTTAGAAGCCGTAAAAGGGTAAAATGTACATTTAGCACAAAGTAGCAATCTCTTTACTCATAGCTCCAGGGTTATCAGGATGTCATTAACGGCTT
The DNA here is from genome assembly GCF_000951035.1 of Colobus angolensis palliatus. Taxonomy (NCBI): domain Eukaryota; kingdom Metazoa; phylum Chordata; class Mammalia; order Primates; family Cercopithecidae; genus Colobus; species Colobus angolensis. Next base: position 5,363,723 of record NW_012115066.1, on the reverse strand, counting down.
TTTACTATGTAAATGTTTTCAAACAAAATAAGCTAAATGAGTAGCAAGGTGAATGTGGTTCATTCCGAAACACTTATTTAGAGTTGCTTCAAAACTGAAGAAGAAAAAGTGGTAAAATGTCAACTTCTTTCCAAACAAAGTAAACGCCAAATCTTCCCATTGCTCCAAATCAATTTGTGTTCTAATGTAATTTAGTTTCATAGTATTTAGGTTAAACACTCCTTCTAGAACCCTGCAGAGTAACAAATGTTGTCACATATTTCTGTTTTATTTCTTACTAGCATGCTACAGAGGAGTACCTGTAAATTTTTACTTTGATGTAGCCTAAAAGTCTCCTTTTTCATACCTAAAGAGATGAGCTGTTTCCCTCCACCACCACCACCCCCCACAAAAAAAAGGGTAAAAAATTTGATGACAAAGTACCTAGGAATCAGGCAAGATTAATCTTTCTTATTTCAAAAGAGTAACAAGAACGTTTTCAATATATGTGCCCACTTCTATAATGCACATTTACTAAGCACCTGTCAGAGGTAGATTCTCAAGGAGATTTTGGAATAAGACCTAAATGCTGTCTTTAAAATGCTCCTACTCTAGTAGATAGAACTGCAATTTAACAGTGAGTTCATCCTGCTGATTTAGAAAATAAATTTTAGCAAACACCAATTACCTATAACGCATATGCCTTTAGTGTCAATATGCTTATGTATATTTTTCCATAATATTTCTATGCGAGTATATAGATATATTCTCTCCAAATGGGAATATACTCTCCACAATTCTTTATTGTTTGCTTTTTAAACTTACAATTCATGTATTAAATTTCATGTATTTCCAGGGTTATTCATGTATTTCCAGGGTTACAGTTTTAATGGCACTCACATATATGGTTGTATTAAATTTATTTGACTATCCTTGAAGTGTTGAATGATTTTATGCTACCAAAGTTTTGCTATTATAAAAAAAAAAGCTGAGCAGAGTATGACTATAGACAGGTTTTTGCATGGTACTCAAATACCATTTGCAAAAATTATGACAGTGAGAAAATGTTATGCCCAGACCGTTTATTCCCCAAAGAAGACCACCAGAGTCCAGAGTCAAAGCCAAGCGGCAAGGATCTTTACTGCAAGTTCGAACTTGGTCCCTCCATTCCACAGCATACAAGAGGGCCCTGAACGATGCGTGTGCTCGCTTTTTATAGCCCGATGTAAACAGGATATGTTAGGTTACAGAGGAACAAGGGAATTCTTTTGGTTACAGCATTACAATTGGTTGTCATTTTAAGTTATACATTTAGCAGTTTTCTATTGGTTCCCATGCTTTCAGTAAAACCACAAACGGTTGTGACCTTATCGGGGGACTCTCCAGGTGGTGTTTTTCCAAAGTTGAGATATATGGAGGAATGTGTTTGTGCTGGGCCTAGGGCTGAGGAATGTGTGAATGTGTTTGTGTTGGGCCCAGGAAGTTGAGATATATGGAGGAATGTGTTTGTACTGGGCCCAGGGCTGAGGAATGTGTGAATGTGTTTGTGTTGGGCCCAGGAAGTTGAGATATATGGAGGAATGTGTTTGTGCTGGGCCCAGGGCTGAGGAATGCGTTTGATCTCTTTCAAAAAATCTGACATAGGAAAATTTTAACAGTAAAGAAATCTGACCTAACCAACTCGATCTTGCTTCTAACTCCCAAGCTGCCCTTGTTCATTCCTGGATATAGCCCAAGCTAATTATGGGAGGAATTTAGTCTGCAGTTTAACTTTGACACAAAGATAATAACAGCCCCTTCCCCAAACGAACTCCCTCTTGGGGATCAGATCACCTTTGTAAAATGAACAAATTAGTTACAGTTTTAGAAATTATGCCTCAAGAGTTATGCAGCCACAAACTACAAGACTCTCAACTTACCCAGTTGTTTCTGTAGATAACATCACTACTGTAAAATCTAAGATTGATGATTCAGGTATTTTTTAGACCCTGCATTCTGATGGCCCAGCTAGCACCATCCAGACCAATAAACTGTCTCATCTGGTCTTGCAGCGCCACCCACAAACTGATTCAGCACAATAAGATCAGCTTCCTATGGTTTCATCCTGGAGGCAACCAGTCAGCATTCCTCATTTCCTAGTTCCCTTGCCCTCCAAACTATCCTTAAAAGCACCCTAGCCTCTGAACTTTGGGGGATCCTGATTTGAATGAAAAAGAACTCCTGTACTTCCACTTAACCAGCTCTGCATTTTTTAAACTCTCTGTTGCAAAAACCTGTTGTTCTCAATACCTCGGCTTTCCTGGGCAGTGGGCAATTACAATATTTAACCATTTTCTTAGGATAAGTAACCACAGATAACATTTCTGGAGCAAATGTGAGGCGCAATTTTAAGACCTAAGAAATACACAGCCAGATCAATCTTTTATATGGTCTTTTGTTGATACAAAAACAGAGTATGCTGTTTTCTTTTTCTTTCTTATTATTAATAAATCTTAAGATATTTTTCCTATTTATAGTTTTTTTTAAGTTTTTAATTTGTGAATACTTTTCTATTGGGCATGCATTTTGGTTTATTGTGTGTAAGAGTTTTTTTTAATAATAAAAATATACCCTCACACTTGCAAGGGGCAGAGAACATCCCTTTGTTGACATCTAGTAAGGAGTTAGGGATCAAAGTCCTACAACCTCAAGGAACTGAAGGCTGCTCATTATCTAAATGAATTTGGAAGCAGGATCTTTTCTAAACGCTTCAGATAATAACCAGTCATGTTGACACCTTGAGTTTAACCTTGTGAGACTTTAATCAGAGAAGCTGGTCAAACCACCCAGATTTAAACTTATTATATTCAGAAATTCTCCATTGTTCCTAGATTAGTTAGGGCTCTTAATTTAAATATATATGTATTACTATATATATATATTTAAGCATCTTTTATAAACTTTTATTCTATTGTGATATATCTATGCAGTTAATTATATAAAATATTTTCCAATTTGGCATTTATAAAATGAAACTTTCTTGAGCGTCATACATTTTTCTTTTCAATTATGTTATTTAAAATTATATATATTTAGACTTATGTGCATATATACAGACATATAGGGAGCATAGATACGTAATATGTTCCTTGCTTTTATTTTCTGCTATAATTTGTTTTTTAATTTAACTTTTAGGATTATGCCAGAGTCATAACATGAGTTGAAAAACTTTCCATCATTTTTACGTATCATGTAAATTATTTGTTCTTAAATATTTGAAAAAAGTAATTTGCCTGTAAAATCATTTTGGACAGAAAACAGGCAGTTGTGGGCTCAGAAAATGATACCCCGAAGTATAGAGCTTTGACATACTAAATACTTTGAACTAAAAAAGCAATCTCAGAACCAAGATCTCTCTGACCTTCCCCTACTCCTCGGTCTCTCCATTTTCTTTCTCTGCTGAAGCACAGGGAGGGGCTTTCTCTGAAGTTTCCCTTGTCTGACTTAGGGAAGTTCCCCAAGAAGAATCCCATTGTCATGAACCCTGCTCCCTGGAGTTAACATTAACCAGAGAAGATTAAGTCCTATTGTAGGGGAAGGGGAGGAAACTAAAGGTCTCCATGCCTAGGAGTTTATGCCCAGACAGACTTTTCACTCAGTCTTCTGAGGGGCTTTACCTGCATAATAAGACAATCTTTGTTTCCAGTGTATTTCCTCTCCTCACATTCCCATAGCTTGTAAAATGTCAAAACTGTAAAGATAGCCAAGAGGGTTGAAAATACACGTGAACAGAACTGATTTTGTTGATTCACATCTTCTGTATTATAATAATATTGATTGTTATAGGATATTAACTCCATTAGATTTATATTGATACTTGTATTTGTTAAGAAATTTCATAATATTTTTTACTCAATTGTCTCAATGAATACGTGAGCTAATTAACTTTATTCCTACTCTCTATGTAAATAAACTAAGGAACATAGTGACCAAGATGGGCTTAACATTACCTTCAGCCTGACTAAACTTTATATAGGCTTCTTCCTGACTATAGGCTCCTGACCTCTTTTCTTTGAGTATTTACTTTAGAAAATTTGAAATTGTAAATTCTTTCTCTGACCCTTTGAGATGTCAGTCTTCTACAACTCAGGAATGTGTTTCTTAAGGACGTAGTAATCATTCCTTTGAAGTGTAACAATCAAGAAAGATAGGTCTCCTGTCTCTCAGTCTCTATGAGATTGTAGGATCGTAACTTCCAGAAGGGACAATTTGCAAACAGAGATGGCCTGATTGCATTGACCAAGCTTCTCCCTTAACATTCTCCAAGACTTTTCCCTTGACTCATCCCAGAATTTAAAAATTCTCTTTTCTTTTTTTTCCTGTGTAATTGAGTTCAATCTCTCTCTCCCCCACTCCCTCTCTCTCTCCCCCTCCCTCCCTCTCCCTCTCTCTCTCTCTCCCCCCTTCCCCTATCACATAGTCTTAAATAGAATCTTCCTTCTCCTTTTTAACAAGTATCCGGAGCAATATTTATTTTTTAATAGATGTTAAATAATTTGCCTTGGTTCAGGTAGTTATTTAGTAGCTCAGCTGAGATTATAACTTTTCTACTACATCAAAATTGCTTGGAATGCTTATGTGTAGGCATTGTAACATATTTAAAATATGTAGAGACAGATATATAGAATAATTGGATTTCCTTTTGTTTCAAAATGTAGTTCTATTCAACAAGCATTGATAACTTGAAATGACTTCTGTACCAGTTTTTCAGCTTTGGTTAAAATGCACAACAGGTGATATGAATGGTAGGTAATCTGAGCCTCAATATATATCATTCGAAGGTTTTTTTTTTTTTTGAGACGGAATTTCGCTCTTCTTTCCCAAGCAAGGGAGCAATGGCGCGATCTGGGCTTACGGCAACTTCGACCTCCTAGTGTAATGCCTAAGGTTCTTGCCTAGCCACGCCAAAGAATTGGTGTGGCTGCTGAACACGGCAAGTGATAGAGACACAGACCAAGAGAGAGAAAAAGTTGTAGGCTTTATTGGGCAGAGTGAAAGTACAGAACTTCCACAGCATGCCTAGCCAGAGTTAGATTATATGATTGCCTTTTAAACTCTTTAAGGCGGGAGATACGTGCAGCGTGCAGCCGGAAGATGTTCCCAGAGCCAGAAACAAAGACAATTAACCATTTGTGACATGTCTTAGATCTTGAGGAAAACTGGAATTGCAACTGAGGTTTTATCTACTTTAAGACATTGCAGCGGCATGGCAAGGGAGACAGGATCTTACAGGACTTTACAAAGTATGTTTACAAGGAATTGGAATTGGGAGTGTAGATAAGGTCCGCTGGTCACAGAAAAATGGGCAGTTAACATTCCTTTTACTTTAGTTTCAGAGGAGGGGGAAGGGAGAGAGGGAGAGAAGACACAGGGAAACTTATAGCAAAATTTTCGCTGTTTATAGATTTCTTGGGGAAGAAAACACTTGCACAAATGCTGGTGTCAGGAATATTTTAAGCATATATCTGCAATATTATCCATCCAGGACCCAAGTAAGTCCTGATGCAGGAAATGAGTGAGTGTCGCAGCTTTCTGAGCCCCTACTTGACTCAGGAAGCCCATCTGGCACCTCCGTTCACCGGGTTCAAGCGATTCTCCTGCCTCAGCCTCCCGAGTAGCTGGGATTACAGGCATGCGCCACCAGGCACAGCTAATTTCGTATTTTTAGTAGAGAAGGGGTTTCTCCATGTTGGTCAGTCTGGTCTCGAACTCCGGACCTCAGGTGATCTGCCCGCCTCAGCCTCCCAAAGTGCTGGGATTACAGGCGTGAGCTACTGCACCTGGCCTTCAAATCTTTTGTAACTGTCAGTGCAGTTGCTTTGAGTACTCTAGCTGGTTAGCATCTACATAACAAGTGACCCTTTATATTCCATACTTCGAAACAATTGTGGTGAACACTCAACTTTGAAATATAGACCTGCGTGTTATATTTTGCACAGCCACTTATTGGCTTTATGTCCTTGCACAAGTCTGTTCTCAGTATAGTAAAAATTGCAATGATGATATATGCTTCCTGGCCTTGTGGTGAAGCTAAATAAATTATATTTTAAAGCACTTTGATATAACATTGCTACATAAAAGGAAGTGTCTATAATTACTTGGTCAATGGAAATCTGTGGGATTTTGCAATTGCCCCCATAGTAGCTTAGGTCAAATTTGAAGGCAGAGATCCAAGAGGGTATTGATGTTTAATGTCAAAAATAATACATTTAACTTCCTTAAACAAGAAAAACCTTATCATCACAGATCCATTTAACACCATAGCTTCAAACAATTTATTCCAAGTTCCAGCTATTTTTTGTCTTATATTCCATGAAGATTACTTGTCTTAGGTTTTTTGTGGAACTGATAGTTAAGAGATTGGACAATGGGAAAGTTTGCACAGCTACATTCTACCGCAGGCTTAGAAAAGTCAATGAAAACAGTGTTTTTTGAAACAAAGACTGTTGAACATGCAAATTTTGTAAATTTATAATAGCTTTGGGATATACATGTAATGTGTTAGGACTTATTCTGAGCCAAGTTACAGAAAACTAGTTCAATTAGCTAAAAGTGGAAAGGGTATATGAAGCAAACTTCAAAAAGAGATGAGGTGGAAGTGGTTTCATAATGACTGGATATAAGAATGCCAAAGTCATCAAGCCGCTTGTTTTCACATTGGATCGGGTCTCATTCTATTTTCTCTTTCGTTGTCTTTCATCTCCACTTCTCTGTTATGACTTCATTCTCTTAGACCAGCTGTACCAACAAAGCTAAGATCATAACCAAATGCTGTTTCTGGCTTTTATACAATATAGCCTCATGAGCGGAAAGAGAGTACTTTTCCGCCAGTTTCCATTATATAAAATCCAAGGGAAGAACTCTGATTGATCTAGTTTGGGTCACATGTCTATCTATCTCTGGAAAAGGAAAGAGAGCAGAGGGAAGTGTCATTTTGACCATCACCTCCAATATGAAGGGAATAGGAGGAATGTTCTGGGGCTTCCACCACAGCAGAATGGGAAGGAAGAGTTGGACAGACAAACCACTCTTACAAACTATGAATTATCAATAATGGATTTGTTAATTTGAAATAATTAGGCCATGTACAGTGGCTCACACCTGTGATCCTGGCATGTTGGGAGGCCGAGGTAAGAGGATCACTTGAGGCCAGGAGTTAAAGACCAGCCTAGGTAACAAAGAGAGGCCTCTCTACAAAAAGAGATCTCATTCTACAAAAATTTAAAAAATTAAAAAAAA
>NW_012115066.1:5354802-5356376 GCF_000951035.1 Colobus angolensis palliatus | reverse complement strand
AAAAAAAAAAAAAAAAAAAAAAGAAAGAAAGAAAGAATCATATGTCAATAAGCCAGAAACAATTCTGTAAATCTGGATTTTCTAGGTTTATGGTAACATTTTCAGACTAGATTTATTTTATTGTATAATTACCTAAGGAGTGTGTTCCCTTGGAAGAGCAGTAACTGAGTGTGTACCATAAAAATGGATTATTCAAACAAAATATACATTCTATTTTCAGACCTGCCATTGCTTTATATTAGTATAATTCAAGACTGGAATCTATAGCACCAGACATACGTGTATGTGCTTATTTCCTATTGGTAAATTTCTTATTCTGCTATAAAAATGAAAACTCTTGTCTGGGAACACTTTTGAAATAACTATTAGTATTTGTTTTTCTTTATGCTAAAGATTTTTTTAAGTGCCATAGACATTTTTAGCATAGTCTATTCATTAAATGTTTGAGAAGTCCTAACAGTGTGTATACTTGACAACACCATGAGCTTATTAAAAATCAGGGCCAATGTCTTATTCATCTTTGTTTTCTAGTCCCTGTCAGAGTACTTTACACAATAGCAGGCTTTCTATCCATGTTTGTGGAAATGAATTAGCAGTTGAGCATTAATATGTTGTTTGGTGATAAATACACATACAGGTTCTCAACTCAGAAAAATCACTGAAGACCTGAGGTTCGGAGAACTTTGTTTTCTAAAAATACAAGTGGTGAATAGCCATATACAACTAAAGATATGTTCCTGTGTGCTTTTCTTTTTTTCTTTTTCCCTCGTTCTTGCCCTCATTTTTTTTTTTGTTTTAAACATAGTCCATGTTTTGCTGTTTCTTGACATCAGTGGCTATTGTGGGAAACCCATGCCCTGCCAACAACTTCTCAGTTATTTTGGGAAGCCAATATATGTATCTCGTGTATCCTCAAGAATAAGTTCAGGCAGCCATCCTCATTTTCTTCCTCTTCTGGCTACTTCCCTGCCTACAGATAGTCCTGTGAAGCTCGCTGCCGTTACCTTGATTTGAGCAAGTAAATTACTTCCATAGCTGAATTTTATTTGGCATGGCTTCTTTCCAGGTATCCCTACAGCTTTTACTCATTATGCATTATCTAGTTGCCGTGGCTGATCTGGTACAGTGCTGACTGCCACACTTGTTCTGAAGTCTTCCCGGTCCCAGAGTAGCACTGTGTCATGTGAAGCCTATTTTGCTGAAGGGTTTCTGCCTTTCAGGCAAATGTAAAAGATACCTCCTTCCTTGCCCTTTGTAGCACTGTATTATCTAGCATCAACATGGCTTTGTTCCCAGTTTCTTACAATATGTCTAGTGAAACTGTTATTTAAGATTTTTTAAAAATTGAGATGGACCTTCCCTGTATTCCCTAGGCTAGTCTCGAGCTCTTAAGTTCAAGTGATCCTCCCACCTCAGCCTCCCAATGTGCTGGGATGACAGGTGTAAGCCAATATACCTGGCCTGTGTAAGATTTGAATTTAGGCCAGGCACGGTGGCTCAAGCCTGTAATCCCAGCACTTTGGGAGGCCAAGACGGGCGGATCACGAGGTCAGCAGATCGAGATCATCCTGGCT
>NW_012115066.1:5350556-5354252 GCF_000951035.1 Colobus angolensis palliatus | reverse complement strand
AATATCATGGTCAGAGTTGCTAAGGGTTCTGGACTTTCTGCTATGCAAACCTGAATATTTCTTTAGTCATAAGAAATATAATCAAAGCCATGCTGATCTGTCATTTTTGTCTAAATTTTGATAATTCTTGCAATAGTAAGTGGCTTCTCTTCTACCACACTGACTCCTGATTATCTTCCTTCCTCCCACATTGAAGCCTTCTCTGGTTTCCTTCTATTTCATCTTAAAATGTTGGTTTGGGGAATGTTATGGACAGAATTTTGTGTCCTCAAAATTCATAAGATGAAGGCCTCACTTCTAGTACTCAGAATGTAACTCTATTTGGATATAGAGTCTTTAAACTGGTAATTAAGTTACCATGTCATCATTTTGGTGAGTCCTAATTCAATGTGACTGGTGTCCATATAATAAGAAGAAATTAGGACACAGACATGTACAGAAAGAAGATCATGTGAAAAGAAAATATCCATCTACAAGCAAAGGGAAGAACTCCCCGAGGATATCAACCCTATTGACACCTTGATCTTAAACTTCTAGCCTGTGGAATTGTAAGAAAATAAATGTCTGTTGTTTAAGCGACCCACTCTGTAAGACTTTGGTATGGCAACCCTTGCAAGCTAATATAGGGGTCCTCTCTCTTCTCTAATTAATCTCTCATTAGGGGAATTTATCTAATCCTATGGCTTTAATATTATTTCTGGGATAAAAGAAAGGAAATATATTTTTTATAATTTATTTGAAGAGTTAAGTATAGTTTGAAAAATCTAATAGATAATGATTGTTGTTCGCATAGAAATAACAAAATATTAAAGCAGCTAAATAAAGTAATGTTGTCATATTTATTAGTGTAGTCTCCCAGCCACCAGCAGCAGCATCGCAATTCAACTTTGTAAAAATACGCCACCTGGGATCCTACCCCAGGCCTACAGAATCAGAAACTCTGAAAATGAGGCCCAGTATTCTGTGCTTTAACAGACTTTCTAGGAGCTCCTGATGTGTGCTCAAGTTTGAGGAGCATGGATTATAATGAGCTAGAAATGGAAAACACCATAAATATGCCCTCCTGCTGAGGATACAAAATAGCATCCTGGTAAAGTTAATAATTTTCCCAAAAGTCCCTAATCTCCATGTTCTGATTCTTCTCTCTTTGCTCTGTACTTTTATGACTTTTCAAGTTAGTTCAGGACAATCCAGCACTTGGTACAATTGTGATTTGTATTGCTCTTTATTTCATTTGAGGATTCTCTCTCCAGTAGATCTACAAATCCTATGCCTTCTCTTCTCCCATTATTCCCACATTACCAAGTCCATGCTTCATAATGACCTTTTTTTAAAAAAACAAAACTAAACTAAACAAAAAAAAAATTCTATACAGAAATATTTCAAAACTAGCTTTTGTCCTTGTGTCTTGATATGCTCCTAAAATTGAATTCAACTGAATGGTTCCACTGATTTGATACAGACTAAAATATACTCAGGATCTTATATATGAGTTACTGAAGGGGATAGTGTTGGTTTGATGCTATTAAATAGGTTTAATGTTTTGATGAAATTAAAAACAACAATTGGGTTATTGGCTATAACATATCAGTACCTTATAATTTTTCCCAAATTCTACCAACAAATTCTTCAGAATTTTTAGTATTTTACATATGTGTATATGCTTTTATTTGCCTTCTGAAGCTTGACTAATCTTTAAAACACTCAAGAAACTTGATACATACACATTTGTGTGTGTGTGCATTCCCAAATAGTTTGTACACAGGTTAAGTGGCTTACTCAATTAAATATCCGCATGTGTCTATTTATAAACCCTAAGTTGTCATAGGTACAATTAACCTAACAGTCACTTTTTGATTTAAATTAAATTTACGTTTTGAGTTGAGACTACAGCGTGTCTCAGTTTGTTTCTTTATGACTCCCTAAGCAGGGCAGTATCTTCTGCATGTGATGGGGTTATCAACTGCAGACTGGGCTATTTGGATCAGTGATGCCCTTAATTAACACACAGAAGGTCATGTGAGTGCCCAGGAGCTGCCCATGGCAGATGCTTTAGCTAATCATTTTTGGATCCAATCACTATTAATTACTAAAGTTTCATTGGGGTTTGCAAGTGTTGAGAGGAAACAGCAGGTTTTTCTACACAGCCCATTGAAGTCATTCTTCTTGTCCATTAACTCTTATGAAGTCATGATGCTAATGCTTTCCCACGAGGACCATGTATCTTTCTTCCCATGCACTGTGTGCTTCTGGAGTTTACAGAGTCTAGTTTGGATCACAGCCACGTTGGTATATCACATTCTTAACTAACAGAGACATTTCCATTTAGTGTGGCAGAAAATACCTGGCAATCTCAGGAGCAGGGAGATAAGTATTGAGTTCCATTTGATCATCACGACCAAAAGACGTTATTATAAAGAGCTCTTTTGTATGTGACCCAGGACTAAGCTGTCTGCTTGTCTTTACAGTAAAACTTTAAAAAATTATTGCCATAATTTTTGAATTTGGATCGAGGCTTAAAGATTTTCTCCCTTGCTCTTGTATAAACTTGACAAAAGAGCTATTTAAAACCATGCCTATAATTTTTATATTACTTAAGGTTATTAATGTATTAATTTATTCCCGTAAAATACATAAGAAAGAATCTGTAATCAGAGGTTGGAGAATTGTGGCCATTTTCCCTACTGGCCCAGATCCAAAAATTGTGCATGATTGAAGAGAAGCAACGTGTGAGTCTCAATTTGTCTTCACTGGATTTTGAATAAGATGAATGTCACCAAGCAATTATACAATAACTGTACTGACCTCATTTTTCCTTTGTATGTACATCCTAAGCAAGCTAATAGTCAATAGATTATTACTTTGCTACCAACTTCCAAACCAACATTTTTATTCTTTTTATTTTCTACTTTGGCTGTGCAGATCAATTCAATTGAGCAAATATTTTATGACCTCCACTAAGTGAAATGCCCATACTGAGGTTAGAGATGATACAAAATAAACAGAAAGAAATTCAAATATTTTGCTTTTGAGAATATTAAAAATAATAGAGTAGATAAAACTTGAATACTAACAAATATTGGCAAAATATAGTAATATGGTAAGGTGAGTTACAAACAAATTGGTTAGAAGTGTGAGGAGGTTCCTTTGCACATCGAACAGAAGCCTAACTCTTTAGCTGACCATCTGAGGCTATGGTAATATGCAACTCAGCATGCTTCTTGGGCTTGAGCTTACTTTTCAATTTTTCTTTCTGTTTCTTTTTACCTGACACCCTGCACTTCGGGAGGCCGAAGCAGGTGGATCACCTGAGGTCAGGAGTTCGAGACCAGCCTGGCCAACATGGTGAAACCCCGTCTCTACTAAAAATACAAAACTGGGCGTGGTGGCACGCGCCTATAATCCCAGATACTTGGAAGGCTGAAGCAGGAAAATCGCTTGAACCTGGGAGGTAAAAGGTTGCAGTGAGCCGAGATCATGCCATGGCACTCCAGCCTGGGTGACAGAGAGAGACTCCATCTCAAAAAAAAAAAAAAAATAAAAATACAAAACTGGGCGTGGTGGCACGCACCTGTAATCCCAGATACTTGGAAGGCTGAAGCAGGAAAATCGCTTGAACCTGGGAGGTAAAAGGTTGCAGTGAGCAGAGATCATGCCATGGCACTCCAGCCTGGGTGACAGAGAGAGACTCCATCT
>NW_012115066.1:5342416-5350506 GCF_000951035.1 Colobus angolensis palliatus | reverse complement strand
AAAAAAGAAAAAGAAAATACATCTTTGAAGATCAGTTAGAATAACAACATACTGGTGGAATTTTGGGAGAGGAGTGTCAAATATCACTTTAATGATATGATTAATAAAAAATGATAAGACAAAACTAGGGGAGGACGAGAATATTAGTCCAATGAGTTGGGGGATAGGAAAGGTAATAAAAGTACTTATTTAATACTTCTTTTTTGAGATGGAGTTTCACTCTTGTTGCCCAGGCTGGAGTGCAATGGCATGATCTCGGTTCACTGCAAACTCTGCCTCAGCCTCTGAGTAGCTGGGATTACAGGCATACACCACCATGCCCAGCTAATTTTGTATTTTTAGAAGAGATGGGGTTTCTCCATGTTGGTCAAGCTGGTCGAACTCTCGACTTCAGGTGATCCTCTCGACTTTAGGTGATCCATCCACTCAGTATGTTAACATTGAGCTATTATCTTGTCATCACGTAAAAATATTGAGGTGCAAATTGAAAAGGTATATTTGGGGCCAAAAACAAAATATTGGTCCTGAAGAATTTGATTTAAAAGCCATTACTGCAGAAATTCTATTTGAAATCAAAAGTAATGGAGACATACAAGGAGAAGCACAGGAAGGTGTGCTCAAGCTTAGGTGTTCCTACAATTAATTGGCAACTGGAAGAATAGAAAGATGTGGAGAACCCAAAGAAGCACTCATCTGGACACTTTGAGAAAGAAGGAGAATAATGTAAGAGAGAGCTTAAAGAAGCCAGGGCTTTTTACTGCCATCTACAGCTGGAGAAAACTCAAAGAGCTGATTTTCATTCAAATTGAAAAAAAATGGCTTTGAATGGACAGTGAAACTGGTCAGCACCCTTTATAAAAGAGTTTCATTAGAAAGTGCGAGCAAAAATTTCCAGGGCATTGGTATTAAGTGGCTGGCAAAATAAGGTAGAATTTTTTTTCAGAGAATCAACATAAAATTGGAGAAATTTGTCAATAATAAGTCATTTACCCTAAATTTCTTATCTGTAAATGGAGGTTATTGTAACATACATTTAAAAATCATTGCAAAGATAGAGAGATTCTAGTACCATACTAACAACGTAAGCACTTGCTAAACATTATTATCTATTACGATTTTAAGTGCTATACAATTCAAGCTCTCTTTTATATATTTAGTCACCAACAATTCCTTTTTTTTTTTTTCCTTACTCAGCTTCCCTTTTTCTAGCTAAGTGCCACCTTGGCTAGTTTCTACTGAGTCTGCTAGACCAGGAGGCTTCAGCTGGCCTCCCCCATTCCTGCTAGTGACAATTTGTGTTTGAAACCCTGATTCCTCAGATGGATGCTACTGGCATGACTAATGGGTACATCTGCATCTTTCAAGAAATTTATTTTGGCTGAGTACTGGCACTCCTTTCTGCCACGTTTTTATACCGGCCTACTTCTTCTTATGGGTACTGTTAGCAGAATTCTTTTGTTGTTGTTTTTGGAGATGGATTTTGCTCTTGTTGCCCAGGCTGGAGTGCAATGGTGCAATCTTGGCTCACTGCAAACTCCGCCTCCCGGGTTCAAGTGATTCTCCTGCCTCAGCCTCCCGAGTAACTGGGATTACAGGCACCCACCACCATGCCCGGCTAATTTTTTGTATTTTTATTAGAGATAGGGTTTCTCCATGTTGATCAAGCTGGTCTTGAACTCCTGACCTCGGGTGATCCACCCGCCTTGGCCTCACAAAGTGCTGGGATTACAGACATGAGCCACTGTGCCCCACCTGAGTTCATTAGCTATCAAAGCTAAGCCATGATTTATGGTGAGGTTGCAGAAAGAAGGCCTCCTTATATTTTCATGGACCACTTTGTTAGGAATAAAAGCAGAACTGCCTTGAAAACTAATATTCAAATCCGGAGGTTTTCATTCCAGTTCATGAGCTCCTGGGAGGTAGACCACTGACATTTCTGGGTGACACCTTACTGTGCTCAGAATCATATGCCTTTTTCCCTTTATGATGGACTTTTAAAAAAGTTGGCGATTCCTCACTCCCTCAGGTGAACTGGATAAAGCAGGCCTTCCATGCCAGCTTATCAGAAATGGTCAAATAATCTGAATTACAGGCAAACTTAGAACCAAATTGTACCCCTCTCCTACATAAGTAAAGCTCTATTGCCTGCTGTTAGAAGATTGTTCTTCATGGTTGTGTTTTGTTTTTGTTTTTGTTTTTGTTTTTTGATTATGTACATGATTCTATAACAAATGTGGGGAAAAAACATATAATTTATTTTCTGAACATCATTAATCACCTACACTCTTTTATTACGTAAGCAGTATGATGGTGAGATACCGTTAGATGATCCATTTCTCCTGTAATAACCGTATGGCGTTTGTCATCCAAGTGTAGATTGAAAAGAATGGGGAGGAAAAAATGTTACTGTTCTCATCTAACCTACACAGAAGCTGATAAAATATTTCTCTACTGTATTAGTCTGCCTTGGATGTCTCTAATACATGGTGATCTTGAATAATCCTTAAAGTTGCAGCAGGATAGCTAATGATGTGATATAGAAAAAGTGGCAACAAGACTGCCTTCTATTTCAGTTATCACTGTGTTTGCTAGGGCCAGAGATTTACTATAAGCAAGGCGGAGGGATAAAATTGTTCAGTGAGCTCAACTGAAGCAAGCTCTTCAAATTATTTTAATCTCTTTTCCTGTGGAATGTGTACATTTTAACATGTGATGAAAGAAACTTTTGTATTATCGTCTATCAACAATCACCGAAGATTAGAAATAAGAAAAAATAAATCCTTTTATCTGCATCTCACTTGCATCTTTGACATGCATTATGTATTTTCAAAAATATAAATTGGCATTGTTAGTATCGATGCTATTATTTATAAATCAGAGAAAAATGGAAGCAGTAGAAGTGATGGTAAATTGGATAATAAAAATAAATTTCGTAAGTTAGTGCACAATTTCTGAAACTTAGCACTATTGATATTCGAACCAGATGAATTCTTTGTTGTGGGGAGCTATGTTGTTCATTATAGGATTTTAGTAACATCCTTGTCTACTCACCAGTTATCAGTAGAAACCTCTTCTACTAGCTGTGACTATCAAAAATAAAAACTATCAGCCTCTGAATAAATGATTCTCGGCTGTGGGGATTTTACTCTCCAATGAACGTTTAGTATTTCCCTATGCTTTATTTCTTTCTAATGTCACATGAACCATATAAAATAGGTAATGTTTGCAAATGGAGAAAATGTATCTTAGGGAAGTGAGGTAAATTTCTCAGAGTAACACAGCCGTTTAGTGGCACAACAAAGATTGAAATTTTATATTTTATCTTCAAAACATTGCTTTTGACTAGGGTTTTCCTTTTTCACCAGTGGTTTTCAAACTTTGGTGTGAAGTAGATCCAACACAAATTGTTAGGCTCCATCCCCAGAGTATCTAGGTTAGAACCAACAATCTGCATTTTTAACAAGCTCCCAAAGGACGCCAATGCTGCTGTTCCAAGGAAAACACTTTGAGACTTATGGGCCTAGACTCTATTGAAATGTAGCTTGCTTCGCATTTTGCGGTGTGTTCAACGACTTCAAAACAGCACAACCTTTCCCCTGGTCATGAATAATTTGCATAATTGTAGTTCCTCTAAGGGTTGAGGATTGTGACAATAAACAATAAATTTGTGACAATAGGTGTTGAGACTGACTCTGTGAGGTATGACTTACTGTTCATGCTCCATTAGAATGCCTTCCTTGAGATATCATTTTACAAAATAAAAAAGTTGAATCAGATCATACATTACTTCATTTTCATGCTCCTGATAAAGACATACCCCAGACTGGACAATTTACAAAAAAAAGAGGTTTATTGGACTTATTTGTCTACGTGACTGAGAAGACCTCACAGTCATGGTGAAGGTGAAAGGGACGTCTCACATGGCAGCAGATGAGGGAAGAGAGCTTGTGCAGGGAAACTCCCCTCCTTAAAACTGTCAGATCTCTTGAGACTCATTCACTGTCACAAGAACAGGACAGGAAAGACCTGCCCCCATGATTCAATCACCTCCTGCCAGGTCCCTCCCACAACACGTGGTGGGAATTCAAGATAAGATTTGGGTGGGGATACAGTCAAACCGTATCAGATCACTACTGGTTTTGTAGCTCATTCATTGTATAACTTGGGGAAAGTTTCAGCTCCCTTATTGCATTTTTAACTCCCTTATCTATAACATAAGGATTCTTAAAAATAGATGATCAGCACCAGCAGCTCTATATTCCATTATTGCTGTAACATTATTAATGCATTTAAATTAAGATGAAAAAGTCAATGACATTTCTTATAATGCTCTTCAGGGATACCTGGGTAGCCATGAATTTATACAATATGCTCTCGTTAGTAAACTTGGGTGCTGCCAATAGGATCTCAAGCTCTTGTTTTTCCTCACTGTCCAGCTGATAAATGTTATTGCTCATTACTTTGCTTGAGAATACTCTGTGTTATTGTTATATCCCCACTACCCTCTTCTTTAGTAGAAAGTGTCTTCAAATCCTGTTTTCAAGTTCTTAATACTATATTTCAGAACTTACACTGCTTTTCATATTTATGTGTCAATCAAAAAATCTAAATTTTAATTATGTAGTAATTTGATAAAGGTCAGGAGATTTTTCTTTCTTTCCTCAGTTGATATAAATGTGCAGTCTGGCTGAAGAAAATAGGTTCATCCTTTGGCAACATAAAAACATTATTCCCTCTCTGATCAGCTGGAGAACATTTCTGTCACCTGTGTATTACATTAGAAACAATTTTATTGGTCATGTAAATTCCCATCAGCTTTTGTGAGTCACTCACCTGTAGCAAGAAGAGATCAAATCATTTAGATACAGAATTATACAATGGCAACAAAAGGAACAGATACTTACGGTTTTGTGTTTGCTTTTTCTGTGATTGTCAGTTTGTATATTTTTTGTTCAGCAAAGACTGTGTCTGTGTCTGTGTCTAAACAAGGGGGTCTCTGAGCAACGAGGTGACGGAAACCTCATGGAGACCATTGCTATAATTTTCCCAAACATAAATGCAAATTGTAAGCAACTTGTCTAAATCATCTGGAATCTCTTTAATGCAGAGACTGCTACTGTTAGCCACAACACATCTCAATTTCAGAAAAAAACATAACCCAGGAAATGGCAGATTGTACAAGTGAGAAAATAGAAAATTATGACAGATTCTCCATTGTAATTTCTATACTCATTGGAACTGTTTTCCAGAAAAAGTTGTTCATATTAGTGCTGAAATAAAAACAATATAATAACATTAGAGAAGAGTGGAAATGTAGTACTAATTACAAGAATGACCCTAGATTAGAGCCCTGACTTTGTCACCCACAAGTTTCATAACCATTAAATGTTATTTGACTTCTTAGTCTTTTAATTTTCTCATCCGCAAAATGTGGGTAAGAGTAGCCCCTATATTATAACAGTTGTGTTATAGCTGAGGAAGCTTTAAGGAAGCTTGTACAACACATCAATATTCTCAATATATGTTATTGCTGAAACATCAATTTTGTCAAATTAGTCTTATCCTGTATCCTCTTTGTACAGGATTCATAAAACATTAAGGGTAAAGATAAATTAACTTGGATTAAAAAATACATCACCTTTTCAGAAATATTTTTATTTACTTTGATTAAATTGATTTCCACATGTCCTTTCTTGATGTATGTTATTTTCCTATCACAAGTGATAAGCGTTAGAAAAAAAAAAAGAAAATAAAAGCTGAGACCATGATGTCAAAATCATTAAATGTGTTTAGGTTTAAAGAAATATTCTCATCCGTATAGTGGTAATCATAAAACTTGCTTTATCTGTACTTACAGTCATATTGTGGACAACAATAAAAGGTTTTTGCCCTATTCATTCAAGGTTGGATTTCCAGTAACTAAATAATGGATACTAATATACATAATCACATAAAGAACAGAACCAAAGACTCAAAAGAATAGGATTGAACATGAAATTATCTCAAAACCCACTCAGAAAAAGATGTTTAATTTTGTGACATAATATTTTGGTATGACTTCAAGATTACCCAAAGTTAAGCATCACTTTTAAATAAAAGACTGAGGGCCGGGCGCGGTGGCTCAAGCCTGTAATCCCAGCACTTTGGGAGGCCGAGACGGGTGGATCACAAGGTCAGGAGATCGAGACCATCCTGGCTAACACGGTGAAACCCCGTCTCTACTAAAAAATACAAAAAACTAGCCGGGCGAGGTGGCGGGCGCCTGTAGTTCCAGCTACTCCGGAGGCTGAGGCAGGAGAATGGTGTAAACCCGGGAGGCGGAGCTTGTAGTGAGCTGAGATCCGTCCACTGCACTCCAGCCTGGGCGACAGAGCAAGACTCTGTCTCAAAAAAAAAAAAAAAAAGACTGAAAGCTTTGAATATGTATGCCATAAGGTATCTTGATGGCAGGCACTATTAATAATTGACAAGAGGTATTGGAAAGAAAGAAATCATAGTAAGAATGTGCCAATAGGTCTGCAGTATCACTCAGGGACATGAGATTCTGATTTTAGTAACCAAAGTCGGTTTTCTAACAGGGGTCTCAAATTCAAGTGCTTTCATTCGTAACTTTTGTGGAGTTAAAGAAAAACTGTAAAAAGTAAATGAGATTAGAATTGAGAAAGAGATTAATTTCCTCTAAGTATTCACATTTAAAATCCTCCATACCATGTGAGACCAAACAAAATGTTTTCAATGGCTAGATTAGATCCCTGAGTGAAAAAGATTATAGGCAGAAAGATTAAAATCCCAGACATTCCTAGAGTAGGGAAAGACATAAACATTTAGACCCACAGGTCACATAAGATCCTAATGAATTTCTTGTCTGTTGTCACTACTGATGGCTTACAAACAAAAACTGAATTATGTAGATTTCATATACTAAAGAGGGAAAATGTGCAATTTCACTTTTTCTATTCTATAGCTAATTACAAAAGGGTTGAAACTAGCCAAAGCCACTAAGGGATCACCATCTCAAGAAGTAGATAAATGCTGAATATGTATAAAATCTTTGCTATCATTAAAAATATAAATGAAAAGAACAAGTGAGAAAATAATACACTTTGGCCAGGTGCAGTGGCTCACGCCTATTATCCAAGCACTTTGGGAGGCCAAGGTCGGGGGATCACCTGAGGTCAGGAGTTCAAGACCAGCCTGGCCAACATGGTGAAACCCCGTCTCTACTAAAAATGTAGCAATTAGCTGGATGTGGTGGCAGGTGCCTGTAATCCCAGTTACTCAGGAGGCTGAAGCAGGAGAATTGCTTGAACTTGCTGGGAGGTGGAGGTTGCAGTGAGCTGAGATTGCGTCATTGCACTCCTGCCTGGGTGACAAGAGCAAAACTGCATCTTGTAAATGAAAAAAAAAAAAAGAATACACTTACAGAAATCTTTCCAGCTAATACACATCACTCTAACTGATTCACTTTTTAAATTCTCCCCAGTGATTTTGCAAAAACCAGTAACCTAACCAAAACTATTAACAACTTGCCTATTTATTTTCCACTGTCCATTAATTTTGGATTTCAGCTTCTAGTTTTAGATGCAAATAAATTTATTTACTTATTTCCCCCAAAAACCTGTAATTTGATATCTTGCTACAAATTCTCATAGTACATCAAAGTCTGAACGTCAAGGCATACTCTATTAGTAAAAATGATAATAATAGTAATTATGATTTATTGAGCACTTAACTATATGCCTAACATTTTTATATATATTATTTCATCTTCCACCAAGTTTGTGACATAGATTCTATTTTACAGATGACAAAACAGACTGAAATATTTTGATTTGGGTACCAAAGAAAATAAGAACCAATATTAAAATACAGGTATGACTGACTCCAAAACCTGTATTTCCTGGAGACACAGGGACTATGTAGAGGTGACTCTGCATCCCCTAGAATGGGATAGGTAGAGAAAAGGGGAGGCCAACAGCTAGGCCTCCTATCTCAGATTCTACCAGAGCAGCTAATTTATTATTGGTTTATATATTGTGTTTGAATAAGTATCTGGCTGCTAGAATATTTTTAAAACCAATCTTTTTTTT
>NW_012115066.1:5330602-5342255 GCF_000951035.1 Colobus angolensis palliatus | reverse complement strand
AGTAGCTGGGACTACAGGCGTGTGCCACTATGCCTGGCTAACTTTTGTATTTTTAGTAGAAACGGGGTTTCACCATGTTGGTCAGGCTGGTCTTGAACTCCTGACCTCATGATCTGCCCACCTCAACCCCCAAAGTGCTGGGATTACAGGCATGAAAAGTAAATGTGTTTTAGGAGAAAAATGGATATCGTTATTCTTTCATTATTTCTTTAATAGACTCACTTTTTTTTTCTTTAACAGATTAAATGCTACTTTAAAAAGTAATCTGAAAATTACCTTGCTATAAAAAACTTTCCCTCACCTTCTCCTGACTGCTCTTATCTTCAGGCTAGGTTGTGATCAAAGGCCTTCCTCCAAGTTCACTTAGGGCACATTATTCAAGGTCATTATTTCTGTGATTGCCATTTTAATAGCTTGATTCTGAAGTATTTAAATTCTTCCCATCTATTTAATACAAAAATTTCTTTTATGTTTTAGAAAAGGAACATGTAAGAAAAGACAAACTATATTTCTCTGAGATTATAGGTCCATCCCAGTCAAAAGAAACCTATTTTTTTGTTTTGTTTTGTTTTGTTTTTTAATGGAGAATGGGACTTATGGACAGAGTGTGAGGAATGGAACTGTTACTGTCATTTGCTGGGCTGGTGCTGCTACCTTAGACTAATATATAATTCATTCCCTGTCATTTAGTGGTTTATTTCCATTAATGCTTTTAGATACAAACTCCTTCAAAGTTTCTACTGTAGATAAGCCAACATTCTGAGACACTTGTAAGTTCCCTGAAGTCACGGACCTTGTCTGCTTCATTTTTGCATTGCCTTCTCTTCTCCCTGTTATCTAAGACTTTCAGAATTAAGACATCCATGAAGTATTTAGAGGAGAGAATGCACAAATAAGGGTATAATAGAAAGATCAAACAATATTAGATTTATTCGAATTTATTTGTGATTACAAATAATATAATAGAAATTACTCTGTATTGGCCAGGCGCAGTGGCTCACGCCTGTAATCCCAGCACTTTGGGAGGCTGAGGCGGGCGGATCACGAGGTTAGGAGATCGAGACCATCTGTGCTAACACGGTGAAACCCCGTCTCTACTAAAAATACAAAAAATTAGCCGGGTGTGGTGGCGGGTGCCTGTAGTCCCAGCTACTGGGGAGGCTGAGGCAGGAGAATGGCGAACCCGGGAGGCAGAGCTTGCAGTGAGCCAAGATTGCCCCACTGCACTCCAGCCTGGGCGACAGAGCGAGACTCCGTCTCAAAAAACAAACAAAAAGAAGTTACTTTGTATTTATGTGTAGTGTATATGTGTATGTATATGATTTTTAAATAATGCCTTCTGTTTACACATCTGCAGATATACATGCATATACATACCACATGAGGGCAAAGTTATCTTCTTACCATGGTGGTCTCTGCATTTGGGGTAAATGTTGTAAGTTCTAAATATTTATATGTTAAATGAATAAACTAATTTAAACTACTTTAAATTTTTGTATTATAATATATGTAAGGTTATAAGACAGTAACTGTGTCTACTACAAAGAAACTCTTATCTACTTTTGCTGTACTGCACACTTGTAGTTATTTGACTATAAACTAAATTTGGCACTAAATTTCTGTACATATTTATTAATGAAGACATGAGAGAAGTTCAGAGTGGGGGCAGAAAAGGGCACTTATGATTTGGGACTCGTAAAATAATGTTTTTATGAAGACAACAATACCTTGAATGGGTTTTGTACAAATTTATCACATTATCTTCATGGAAGAGCTTAATGTAAGAGTTGTAAAAGATGCCCAAATGTAGGACCATCACTCATTTGAGAAAAGAAGATTTGGTGGACAAATAAAATGGTCAATGATTTGTTTTATGTCGAAAGTAGCTTAACCACAACCTTTATAATATTTCAAGACAAATATATTTATGAAGAGTCATTAATATCTCAGCACATACGTCTATGGCAATGCTGAAGTGTCTGTAATATTTTCAAGGTATTTTTATTTGGTAGTAAAACAATTATTGGGTAACATTTGTAGCCAAATCTACTGCATCTTGAAATAAAAATGAGTTTTAAGATAATATTATCAACTTTGATTAAGAAATATATTTTTAAATGACTGTTACTGATAACTATCTTCACAAATTGTTAAACCCTGAGAAACAACGAAACATCATTGTTCTCCCAGATGACTGACTGGTTCCGTTTTTTTTTTTTTTTTTTTGAAACGGAGTTTTGCTCTTGTTGCCTGGGCTGCAGTGCAATGGTGTGATCTCCGCTCACCGCAACCTCTGCCTCCCAGGTTCAAGCGATTCTCCTCCCTCAGCCTGCCTAGCAGCTGGGGTTATAGGCATGTGCCACCACGCCCGGCTAATTTTGTATTTTTTTAGTAGAGACGGGGTGTCTCCATGTTGGTCAGGCTGGTCTTGAACTCCTGAGCTTAGGTGATCCACCCGCCTCGGCCTCCCAAAGTGCTGGGATTACAGGCATGAGCCACTGCACCTGGCCACTAGTTCAGTTTTCTAAAAAAAAAAAACATAATTGAAATGCAGCCATTATAATACTTAGGGGTCATGACTACTTAAATTCAAATTAACTGATTCCATTTAATTTCTCAGCTGATCTAAGTTTTAGAAACATTTAGTTTCATGAAATGCTTTTTATAGTGTCTTGTAGGGAGTCCTGGCATATGTTATTTTTGCATATGTCACCAAACAACTGGGTTATCAGTTTTATTTCTTTCGTATTTCCTTTTAACACCATTTAAAAATACACACAACAGCAGATAGAAACTATGTTTTACATTGCATAATTTGAGATTTTTTTTCCAGTAGTGATAAAATTTCTCTAATACTGTCTTGAAAAAAATCCTTCACTTTTCTTTAAAACAGCTACATGAAGAGAAATGAACTTAACCCTGTTTTCTTTCTTATGCTATTATGTCTGATGTCAAAGACAAAAAATGATGCCAAGGAAGTAGTGCTATGTGAAATTTCTAATATACTTTGTGACTATATTATTGAACGCTAAAGAAACTTAAGCAACTCTACTTACCACCAAAGTGACTGGGAATGGAAAATCAGATACTATTATTGAATAGTTGAATCATATAGCTATTCCTTTGTCTTTGATTTGTTCACCTGTTTATTTTCCCTGTCCTATATAGGTAGACATCAAAATAAGCCTTCATAGGTGAATGAGTTGTTAGCACTATGTAAATACTATAATTATTCTAGGAAAATAGGATAATTGTATATAAACAGTAGTTAATATGTTTATGACATTTGCCAAAATATCTGTTTTTCTAATGCCTTATTGGATGAGGAACATTTTCTTTAGTCATCATAAAAAAATACTTTCTTGCCACGGTTTTATGAGTCTGCTAGCACAGTCCCCATTTGAAAGATAATAAAATAAGTGGCATGCGATCTAGCTTTTTCCTCAAGGATATGTGACTTAAAAAGCCTTGACTTGAATTTAGTTTTCCTGATGCTCCCTGATGCCTATTATTCTAAATTATGGTTGACAAAGTGATATAGAAATTCCTTGTACTTAGCAACACATTTATTATAATATTTCCAAACAATGTATATAATTATACTACTGCTATATTGTCTGATAAGGAAAGTAAAGCAGTTTAGATCTTATTCTGGAATCCATCACAAACTCAAAAGATCTGAAACCAATCATGAATTTAAAATTGTACTCACATTAAGCTGCATTATTATTATTGTTTAATTATCTGTCTCCTTTAGAATATTAGCTACATGAAGGTAAGAGCGTTGCCTGGTTTATTCACAATTATATTCTAAATGTTGCACTAGAATAACCACATGGTAAATGCTCAATAAGAATTTGTTAATCAGATGAATAAAGACATTAACTGTAGAGGAGAAGAATACACACCACACAGAATTTTATTAAACCAAGGTGTTCCAGAAGGTAAGAAGAAATCGAGGGGGGACATAATCTGATTGTCCCCAAATGGTCCTTGTTTGACTTCATTCATTAGTTATTTTTGTTATTTTGGCAACGTTCTAAAGATTCCTGTAAAATGAAACAACTCAGTAATTGAACTCAGTGAACTGTTGGGCAAAATGAAATTGGCAAATATATGAACAGACTCATTTTGGCACAGAACATTGTAATAACAAAGTTGCTCTGCTCATTTGAGCATTTGGTTATTAATAAAGTTCTCCGAGCAATTATGCAGTTCTCTTACTGTGCATTTCTACTAAAGTACAAATTCTAATTTTATGTCTGGAATCAAGATCCTACAGCTTAACTTTTAAGATCTGTTCCCTGTCTCCGTTAATATAGGTGAAAATTGATAAATATGAGTCATTGACAAGTGCATACTGCTATTGTATCTCACTAAATGTGCAAGATCCAAATCTCTTGGCTATTAAATTTAGTACAGACATCAGCAGATAATTAGAATTTAGAAGCCAACTCTTTGAAAGGAATTGGAGTGGCTTAGAGCTAATATCCTGTAGTTTATCAATCATACAGGATAATTTATCTCCAAATTTTTGCATTATAATTCAAATGTAAAAGCTTACATGACACGGAGTATCAACAAATCTGGTGAAATAGTTCTCCAGCCTACATTTTCTAGTCTCATTTAACTTCAGGTGGATTTAAACTTTTAACTTTATATAATATATAAATATTACTTTATATATTTTCTGTCACAACTGTACAACTGTAATTTAAACAGTAACTGGTGAGAAAGTAACTTGAAACCTTGCATATTTTAAAATTATTTAGAATTTGTTTGTAGTTGTAAAGGCTTAAACAATGTTTCATAAAATAATACTGGAAATATTTTATTTACATCTTTCTTAACATGAGTTTTATAAATTTATCTTGAAAGTCGAGGTACAGCTGATGATACAGTTTGAGACCTATGGTAGCTGAAGAATTTGGATGATCACCTAAGGGTCCCCATAGATGAGGTTTATTGGACACTTTCCTCAAAAATTTTGAGAGCTCTCTTGGCTGCCTTATTGGAGAATTAACTCAGTGTCTTAGGCCTCTTACATCGTTTAAATTGAGGTAAATAAGCCCATTTCCTCCTTAACAGAGGAACATGTACATTCTGACTTTCATTTTGAGATAGATAACTCATTTTTAAGCATTTGTGTGTGTGCGCCTGCATGTGTGCCTGTGCGTGTTGTATGCTGTCAGCCTAAGACCACTTGACTACTTTTTATAGAGTTGTTTCCTGTTTGTTGAACAAATTCAATTTATACCATGGCTCAAATGCAGTACATATTTATTTCTTGCTGTGTAATATCCAAGATGTATGATCCTGACAGGCTGACTGGTATCATTTCAAGGGTGATTCGAGATCCTCAGTTATATTCTGTCTTGTAGTGTTGCAGCTTTAGCTGGTGGCTTCCATAGTTATTGTGCTTATTTTTCTCAAGACGGCAGAAAACGGTAAGAGCCTGGACATTTACACCTACATCAGGAAGGTTTTTAATGGGCCAGATGTAAAGATCATTTATATGACTTATCTCTCCCTATAATTCATTATCCAGATTTCATTCACTTGATATTATAAGTTGAATTCTCTGCCACCACCTACCCCAAACTCCACAATTTGTATGTTGAAATCTGAGCTCCTAGTATCTCAGAATGTGACTTTCATGCAGGTAATCAAAGTGAGGTCATTAGGGTAGGCTTTAACCCAATATGACTGGTGTTCTTATTTAAAAAAAAAAAAAAAAAGGCAATTTGAACACAGAGACACACATAGAAGGAAGACAATGTGAAGAGACAGAGAGAAGATGGCCCTCCATGGGCCAAGTAAGAGAAGCTTGGAATAGATCCTACCCTACAAGCCCTTGGGAGGAACCAACTCTGACAGCACCTTGATTTTGAACTTCTAGCCTTTAGAACTGTGTCAATATATTTCTGTTACGTCACCCAGTTTGTGGTACTTTCTTGTGGCTGCCCTAGCAGCCAAATACACCAAAAAAAAAAACTAACTGCAAAAAAGAAGTTTGGAAATACAGCCTAAAATATAAGTTCTTTTAAAAATCCAGCATGGCTGGGTGTGGTGGCTCATGCTTGAAATCCCAGCACTTTGGGAGGCTGAGGCGGGCAGATCACGAGGTCAGGAGACCGAGACCATCCTGGCTAACATAGTGAAACCCCGTCTCTACTAAAAATATGAAAAATTAGCCTAGTGTGGTGGCAGGCACCTGTAGTCCCAGCTACTTGGGAGGCTGGGGCAGGAGAATAGTGTGAACCTGGAAGGCAGAGCTTGCAGTGAACCAAGATGCACCACTGCACTCCAGCCTGGGTGACAAAGCGAGACTCCATCTCAATAAATAAATAAATAAATAAAAATAAAAATCCAGCCACAATTTACTAGGTTCTTGTTTTCTACCTTGAATTCTGTAATTCATAAATGCTGAAATTATTCTTCTCTAAATACACTTCTTCTTGCCTTTGCATTAGTTATTCTTTCTAAGGCATTTCCTAAAATGATCTTGAGTGTTCGTCCTATTCATCAGTCAAGATTTAGCTCAAATGCAATTAGGTATTGTGGGCAGAGTCATAAATCTTTTTTCTTGGGGCTTATACATTGTCTTTACCTGTCTTCAGTACTGAATATGCTTTTTCCCTTTAGACTATGCCTTGGCTGAGGTCAGGGACTAGATTGTATCTTCTCTCATTCCCAAGTGCCTAGCACATTGACTGATGTGCCATTGGCATTCAATAACTATTTGTTGAATGGATGTTGAGTGAATACAAGATGATGTCAACCCCCCAAAATCTGGAGGGGATGTTAGGAATGAGTAAAGAAATTGCTTGTAAACTTTGGATATATTTTTCCTGGGTTATTCAAGATTCTTTGTTTCTTGCCACAGTAACTAACCAGATTATGTATTTTAATTAACTATTAGCCCTCCCAACCCCCGTGGTTATTCAGAAGTGAGCAATGACTTTAGTAAATACCATCAATATGAAGCATCTGTTCCCTAAGGTTTAAGTCCCACATTTAATTCCTGTGTGGTTGTTCAGTCTAGACACAGGCAATGTAAAGGGAGATTTGGTCTCAAGAATGCCTCCTGTTGCTTAGCGTTTGCATGCCCGCCCAGACAGAGGACTTTCATTAGACTTTAAATAACATTCCTCAAATCCACCAGAACAGTCCTGGACTGTGTATCCTTGCTATTACCTGTTTTCTTGGTTGTCCCATTAGAATACTTGGTGCCTGCAGAGAGCTGAGACTACTTCTTGAAACAGGAGCAAGAATATGAAGAATCCAGTGTTATTCAGGAGTATTTACTGTCCCAGAAAAGCCCAGAAATCATCAAAGGTTAGAACAAAAGCTGACAGCAATAACAGATTATCCTGCCTGGAGAGGTAAAGGCACCAAGGTCATAAAGAAAACGAGAGGCGAAAATATTTTTATTTGAGATAAAATACAGCTGGAAATGTGGTGGAGAGGAATGAAGGTTTTTTATGTATATATATATATATATATATATAATTATTATTATTTTTCAAGACTGCAGTAGGGTTGTATGAGATATTAATGTCCCTCAACTGTATAAGATTCTTGAGTAGCTCTGGGAATTGGGAAGTCTGCAATTTAACAACCTCTGTTCTCTGTTCTTATCAGCATCTTAACCAACCTCCTGTTAGCAAGAGACAGTAAAGCAACAGAAATCCTAGAGGAGATTTTTAAGCCCATAGTAAAGATAACACAATCCTCCTGCATAAAAACAAAGGATTACTAATGCTGTGCTGTTGGTAAAGTCTCATTTTACAACTGATGTAACTTTCTGTATTAAACCAGCCCCACCAGCACTGGAATGAGCCAAGCTCGGGTATCATTTATCACTAACCATTGTGGGTGCACCAACCATAGAGCCAGCCCTCAATTTGACCCTTTCAAAGGTTTTCCCCCTGTGTGAGTGGAGGTTTTTATCTGTAGACATGCCCATCTTTTTCAGGATTTAAATTTATTTTCTTGACATGGTTTATGGCTCCTGTCTCTAGGTGCTTGTTCTCTGAAGTAAGAGCCTGCCTCTGCTATGCACCTCCCGTAGCAGATCCTATCTCTTTGACTGTTTGTAGCACCAGCTCCTTTACAACTCTTAAATCTCAGTTTATGACCCATTGACCTGAAAAAGTCATAATTACTTGAATTGTTCATTTTGCCTTTTGCTGACTCACCCAGGGACGTATGTCATGAGAAGATGGGATTGCATTACCGAATGATCCATTGATTGATACATTTTGTTTTGGGTTTTTGTTTTGTTTTGTTTTGTTTTTATAGGTTGTTTTTACAGATTTGAAGACGAAACACCACTCTTTTCCTTTTCAAGATAAAAGCCTACATTGAAATGGGCAACATTATTTTTTTCTTTTTCCCTTCTTTTTCTTTCCTTCCTATCCTCCTCATTTTTTTTTCTTTTTAAAAAATAAATCAGCTTGTAGAAAGCAGTGGAATCATGACTTCAGAGAAGCAAGTTCTTCCCTCACATTCAGAATGAATGGTTAATCAGTTTTTCCCCACTGTTGTAGTTCTCTATTCTTGAGGTACGAGATCAGTGGTAGATTACAGTCATATATATGAGTCCATGCCAATGCAGCTGTAAATGCCAGCTTAGATTTATTAAATTCCTTCAACAAATATTTATTGAGTGCCTACTATGTCCTTGTAGACACCTACTTGGAGGAGTGAGAATACAGAGTAAAAGAGAAAGACTATCTCTGCTCATCTTAAACTTGCTTTTTATATTCCTTGAACTCCATTATGGTAGGACAGAGTCACTGAAAGTTTGCAGACTTTAAAATCAATAAAACTGAACTTAAGTTTCCCCAGATATTAGCAGCATGATCTTACAACATAGTTGGAAAATAATAACATAGTAGTTTTTATGTGTCTTTTGGAATCAGATCAGCTTTTATTTATGGCTTTGTGACCTTAGCTAAATTAGTTAACTTTTCTTAGTCTCAGATTTTGTCATTTGTATAGAGGTGACATCAATATCTCATCCCATTCCAGACAATTGCTGGCCAAAATCAAGAATATACATGAAGTAGATCATACCATATGTCTCAATATGTAAAAGGTATAAGGCAAGCTAACATACTGTTCAATAAAATCTGTTTTTTATTCTTACCTTAATATCTTCTTAATGACCTGAAAGTTCAATTTAAGATTTAAAAGTTTTGAACTCCTTAAAGTTCTGAACAGCAGAGGTAACTGGTTCCTAGTCTGCTGTCTTTGGCCTATAGGCATTTCTTTCCACTGCCAGCCCATTTGGTTAGCACAAGAGACCTCAGATATACACAGGTGAAAATCAGAGTCCATGCATGCTCCATCTATAACCCCAAAACAACTGTTCCCTGACTACTTCCTGGCTAAAGGGTTCATCCAGCAAGGATATAATCTACCCTTGGGAGATGAGCCTCAGGAAGATGCACTTGCATGCTCTGAAAGTGGGTAATAAAAAGTCCTTAACTCTGTGCTGGAATCATAGTAAATAACTATATGAGTGAGGACTCGTTTATATCAACCATAGAATAATAATTTTGTCTACTGCAAAAGTGTAATAACGTATTTATAGCTGCTATCTTGGTGCCTGAGATTTATAAATTTTTTTTTTTTTTTGAGACGGAGTTTCGCTCTTGTTGCCCAAACTGGAGTGCAATGGCACGATATTGGCTCACCACAACCTCTGCCTCCCGGGTTCAAGAGATTCTCCTGCCTCAGCCTCCTGAGTAGCGGGGATTACAGGCATACACCACCACACCTGTCTAATTTTGAATGTTTAGAAGAGGCAGGGTTTCTCCATGTTGGTCAGGCTGGTCTTGAACTCCCGACCTCAGGTGATCCGCCCACCTTGGCCTCCCAAAGTACTGGGATTACGGGGGGGAGCCACCATGCCTGGCTGAGATTTAGAAATGTTTTTAAAGATGTTTTGGTTCACAGTGGATGCCAATGCCAGAAGAACCAGTGGACTTAACAGCCTCAAGGATATGTCCTTCAGCTCTGGGACTTTGCCAAGCTCTACAGGCAACTGAAGGCAGTTTTTCATTTTTGCAATACATTTTGGGGATGGGGACAGAGAACTTTGCCCTGAGAACAAGGAGGAAACCATCACTGTATTTATATCAAATACCAAGTTTCCATGAAATTGCTCATCCTTTAATTTTAATTTATGCCTTCACAGGGGTACACTCATAGGAAAACTAGCTTATTTCACTTATCAAAATGAGATGAATGGGTGAGATTTAACAGCAACCTGATGAATGAATGAACATATTTTTGTGACTTTAACATGGTGAAAATTCACTATTTCTCCCCACAAACACCCACATTTCCTGATAGCTTGTGGCATATTAAGAGGCACACTTCAATCCTTAGAACAACCATGCCAAAAAGTAAATACATTTAAAGTGTATACTGTATACTATCTATTTAACAAGCATACACAAAAAGTAAATGTCCCGACCTGCAGGACAGTCGAACGGACCCTGGAAGGGGGAGTGGGAATGGAGGAGACAAGAAAACACGAGAAATGGAGACAAGACAAATAGCCTGATCAAATCTCGTTTAATAATGGTGGTGCGATGCCTTATATAGTCTGGCAGGGGAAGAGGTTGGGCCAGGGCCGTGACGGGGGCCGGGTCTTCTCAAATTACAATTGTGCATGCGCCGTGGGTTTGTAATTTTCCGGGCGCCCGATCGCACCTGCGCTGTAGGCTGCATATCTTTCTGGGCGCGAAAAGGTCGGCGTGCGCAGGAAAGGTTTGGGCACGCGCAGGAAAGGTTTGGGCGCGCACGGGAAAGGTTTGGGCGCGCACGGGAAAGGTTTAGGCGTGCGCGGGACCAGTTTATAATGAAGAACCCGGAAATGTGCCATTTTGTCTCCTCTTTGCGGAGATCAAGCAACAGAGGTCTGCTAACTCCGGCCCTTATGGCTCCGGACAGGTCCCCCTTTTTTTTATATATAATTGTGGCTAGAAGATTGTCCCTCGGGAACTGCGCCTGTCTTAGGTTGGAGTAATACATCTCATCACTGGTACCCGTCATGGGATTAGGCAGTAGCTTATGACGGCCCTCCTGTCTTAGATTAGTGAGAGATGATGCTCTCTTACCCGTCATTGGCTGTCCAGTTCAGCGCATAGGGAAGGTGATCATAATGGGTGTGAGTATGAACCACCGCGATCTTCTTGTTCTAGGCGATGATAATGGACCTGTATAGGTTTCGCTTGGATAGCCTCGACTTGTTGCTTAAGGAATGTCATGAGCTTATTGAAGACCAAACGTCCTACAGAGAGTAAGAGCAATAGGCAAAGCAGGGGGCCCAGGAATGGCATAAGATAGGGAAGGAGTCCATGGAACCCAGTCCAAAACGGGTTATCGGTTATTTCTTTTCATCGTTTTTCTAGGTCTTCTTGCAGACGCCTGATCTTATCTCTGACGATCCCGGATTTATTGGCATAGAAACAGCACTTCTCCTGTAAAGCCAAGCAGATGCCTCCCTGTTCTGCAGTTAGTAAATCTAGGCCTCTTCCCCAGATTAACACTGGGTCTGGACCATGCCATGTGTTGTCTAAGGGGTCTTTCCATTTAACCATGGCAAATTGTTTTTTGGACTCGGAATGCCAAAATC
>NW_012115066.1:5318180-5322142 GCF_000951035.1 Colobus angolensis palliatus | reverse complement strand
AGGAGACAAGAAAACACGAGAAATGGAGACAAGACAAATAGCCTGATCAAGTCTCATTTAATAATGGTGGTGTGATGCCTTATATAGGCTGGCAGGGGAAGAGGTTGGGCCAGGGCGGTGACGGGGGCGGGTCTTCTCAAATTACAATTGCGCATGCGCGGTGGGTTTGTAATTTTCCCGGGCGCCGGATCGCACCTGCGCTGTAGGCTGCATATCTTTCTGGGCACGAAAAGGTCCGCGTGCACGGGAAAGGTTTGGGTATGCGCAGGAAAGGTTTAGGCGTGTGCGGGAACAGTTTATAATGAAGAACCCGGAAATGTGCCATTTTGTCTCCGCTTTGCGGAGATCAAGCAACAGAGGTCGGCTAACTCCGGGCCTTATGGCTCTGGACAAGTAAAAGAGGAAAATGAAAAAAAAGCATGAGATATGTAGAAAACAAACAAAAAATTGCTAAACATATGGTGAATGACTAAATGAATCTCCTCTAAAATCAGGACAAATCAAAGGGGTCTGTTTGTGTCATTACCATTACTATTGTGCTGCTAGTGAAGTAAGGGAAAGAGGAAAAAGGTCATCAGATTGACAAAAAGAAGCAACACTGTCTTTAATCTCCAAGAATATAATGCTCTATGTCTAAAATCCTAAGAAATACCATAGAAAACACACACACACACACACACACACCCCTAGTTCAAATGTAATAAAGAAGTTCAGCAAGGTCACAGGATGAAAATCCAATGTTTCTGTATATTAACAACACACACATCAAACATGAAATTATGAAAATTATTCCAATCATAATAGTTAAAAATAGATGCTTTACAATAATTTTAACAAAATTCGAAGAACTGCACTGAAACCTACACAACATTGCTGAAGGAAATGAAATATATAAATTAGTGAAGAGGCATTCTATCTTCATGGAGTTGAATACTCAATATTATTAAAGTGGTATTTCCCTCCAAATTGATAAACGGATTCAATGTAATTCCTATAAAAATTTCAGCAGATTTTTTCTTTGCAGGAATCAACAAGCAGATCTAAAAATTTACATATAAAGGATTGAAAGTAGTCAAAACAATTTTGAGGAAAAAACAAAAGTTGGATGACCTATACCTCCTAATGTCAGAACTTAGTATAAAGTACAGTGTTGTCTTAGTTAACAAAACAACATTGTACTTGCCTGAGAATAGTCATACATGTAGAAATGGAACAGAATTAAAAATAAAAAATGGACCAGGCGCAGTGGCTCACACCTATAATCCCAGCACTTTGGGAGGCTGAGGTGGGCAGATCATGAGGTCAGGAGTTTAAGACCAGCCTGACCAGAACGGTGAAGCACCATATCTACTAAAAAAAAATTTTAAAAATTGGCTGGGCATGGTGGCGCATGCCTGTAATCCCAGCTACTTGGGAGGCTGAGACAGGAGAATTGCTTAAACCCAGGAGGTGGAGGTTGCAGTGGCTGAGATCTTGGTACTGCACTCCAGCCTGGGTGACAGAGCGAGACTCTGTCTCAAAAATAAATAAATAAATAAATAAGTAAATAATGAAGCCTCATGCTTAAGGTCAATTGATTTTTGATGACAGTGACAGATCAACTTAATGGGAAAAGTACGTACTTTTTAACAAATTGTGTGGAGGAAATTGGATATAAAAAAAGATAAATTTAGAGCTACTGCACACTATTCACAAATATTAATTAAAATGAAGTACATATGTAAATCTAAGTGTTAAAACTGTAAGTCTTGTAGAATAAAACAGGAAATCTACATGACCTTGTATTAAGAAAAAAGTTTGCACATATGACATGAAAAGCATGATCCATAAAATGTACACAGTAAATATCCATCAGCTTCAAAAACCTTTGGCACTGGAAAACCAAATATTAAATAAAAAGACAAACCACAGGCTGGCAGAAAATATTTATGTGTTATATCTCTGATAAATGACTTGTATCTTGAATATATAAACACCTCTTACAGCCCAATAATGAGAAAACAAACCAGTAAAAAATAAACAAGATTTTTGTCTTAGTTTAGGAAACTGTAACAAAGTAACCATAGGCTGGGGGTTTATACACAACAGAAATGTATTTCTTGCAATACTGAAGTTTAGAAGTCTGAGATTAGGGTGCCAACATGGTTGAGTTCTTGTGAGGGTCCTTCTTCCAAACTCACTGGTTGCTGAAATATTTAATTACCTTGCAGCTGATAGTCGTTTTCTTGCTGGTTGTTGGTAGGGACTGCTCTTGGCTTTTGTAGGCTGCCCCTTGAAATTTTAGAACATACTTATTTGATTTCTTCCACAAAGACAATGGATATGCATATCTCTCTGGCTTTTTCTGCCTTCAGCAAAAGAAAATTCTGTGTGTAAGGATGTCACTTCATTGCATCAGTGTCTTAGTCCATTTTTTTTGCCACTAAAACAGAGTACCTGAGGCTAGTTAATTCATAAACAATAGAAGTTTATTTGACCCATAGTTTTGGAGTCTGAGAAGCCTAAGAGCATGGTAGCGGTGTCTGGTGTGGTCCTTTGTGCTTTATTATGCCATGGAGGAAGGTGGAAGGGCAA
This sequence comes from Colobus angolensis palliatus, assembly GCF_000951035.1. Taxonomy (NCBI): domain Eukaryota; kingdom Metazoa; phylum Chordata; class Mammalia; order Primates; family Cercopithecidae; genus Colobus; species Colobus angolensis. The sequence continues at coordinate 5,319,568 of NW_012115066.1, read as the reverse complement.
GGGAGGGCAAGAGTGAGAGACAGAGAGAGCTGAACTTGTTTTTTATAACATTCTGCTTCCATGACAACCACATTAATTCATTCATGAGGATGGGATCTTCATGGCTTAATCACCTCTTAGTAGTCCCACTTCCTAATACAGTCATAATGGCAATTAAATTTCAACGTAGGTTTTGGAGGGAACATTCAAACTGTAGCAGCCTGCCATATTCAAATGAAGTTTGAATGTTCAGAGACGTTCTGCTAAGATTTGAATGTTCAGAGAGACAGGTACTTCCATTGTCCTTGAGGAAGAAATCAAATCTGTTCTGAACTTCCAAAGGCAGTCCTCTTATTGAAATTATATACATCCTTGTATATATGTTCTTATGTGTATATATATATCATTGTATATAGTTTTTTAAAGGAAATACTTATCAATATGTCTTGATGTGTTTATATGTTTGTGGGCGTATATGACACCCTCCAACTACATACCCACAAGTACAAGCACACATATACACAGGTACATTCTTAATTTTTATTTTAATGTCACTGAATGTATAAAACAACTTTGTTCAAAGTCATGTTGTTTTTGTTTTGTTTGTTTGTTTTTTGTTGTTTCTTTTTTTGAGATGAGTCTCACTCTGTTGCTCAGGCTAGAGTGCAGTGGCACAATCTTGGCTCACTGCAGCCTCTGCATCCCAGGTTCAAGTGATTCTCCTGCCTCAGCTTCCCGAGTAGCTGGGACTACAGGTGCACACCACCATGCCCAGCTAATTTTTGTATTTTTAATAGAGACAGAGTTTCACCATGTTGGCCAGCGTGGTCTCAATATCCTGACCTCATGATCCGCCTGCCTCAGCCTCCCAAAGTGCTGAGATTACAGTCGTGAACCACCACACCCAGCTGTTCCAAAGTCTTTTTTTGCATAAAACATATGCTGTGACAATTACATGTTAATCATCTTGTTAGGAATAATTCGCAGTGTATATAACATTGTTAGACTTAAAAGAAACTGTGCTAACCTTTTCTTGAGATGGGAAAGCATATCTGAACTACTACTTAGGCTGAAAGTTCATTGTAATTTGCCCTAATCCACAAACAACAGAATGTAGAGAAGCCCCATTATAGGATGCTAATGAAGCTAAATTGCAAACTAAGTTGGGTTGGAGACAAGCAGGCATCACTTTCCAATGATCTTCCTCCCAATATTGCCGGAGAATTTTAGTGTAAATCAAGAAGCATTTTACTTAGTAAGCACACCTTCAGAGAATGTGCATTTAAGAAATTACCTTCTGAAGAAGTTGAGGGGTTGGTCCCATGCTCATTTTTACTTATCCTTCAATTAGACTGGAAGGCTAGTGCATGTACAAATTATTTCCTCATTTTGGAAGGGGATAACACTTA
>NW_012115066.1:5290238-5316675 GCF_000951035.1 Colobus angolensis palliatus | reverse complement strand
ACGTGGTAAAAGCAGGAACAAGAATGAGAGATGGCAGGGGCAGATGCTGCATATTCTTAAATGACCAGATTTCATGTAAACTCAGAACAAGAGCTCACTTATCGCCAAGGGGATGGCCCAAGCCATTCATGGGGGATCTGCTCTCATGACTTAAACCCTTCCCACCAGGACCCACCTCCAACATTGGGAGTTATATTTCAGTATGACATTTGAGACAAATATTCAAATTATGTCATTCTGCCCCTGGTCCCTCCCAAATCTCATGTCCTTCTCACATTGCAAAATACAATCCTGTCTTCCCAATACTCTCCAAAGTCTTAACTCATTCTCGTGTTAACTCAGAAGTCCAAAGTCTAAAGTCTCATCTGAGACAAGGCAAGTCCTTTCTACCTATGCCCCTGTAAAATCAAAAACAAGTTGGTTACTTACAAGATACAACGGAAGGTATAGGTACCGGGTAAGCATTCCCATTTCAAAAGGGAGAGATTGACCAAAGAAAGGGGTTACAGGCACCATTGAAACCCAAAACCTAACAGGGCAGTCATTGAATATTAAAGCTCAAAACTAGGCTCATTTGATTCTCTTTCCCACATCCAGGGCACACTGGTATGAGGGCTGGCCTCCCTAGACCTTGGGTAGAACTGTCTCTGTGGCTTTGCAGGGTTCAGCTCCCAAGGCTGCTCTCACAGGTTGTTCAGTGTCTGCTGCTTTTCCAGGCACCGAGTATAAGCTGCTGGTGAATGCACCATTCTCAGATCTGGAGGGTGGTGACCCCCTTCTTACAGCTCCACTAGGCAGTGCCCTGATGAATTCTCTGTGTGGGGACTCCAATGCTACATTTCCCCTTGGCAGTGCCCTGGTTGGGGTTCTCTGTGGTGGCTCCGTCCCTGAAGCAGGTTTCTGTCTGGGCATCCAGCCTTTTCCAAACATCTTCTGAAATCTAGGCAGAGGCCAAACTTCCTAACTTTTGCACTCTGTACCCACAGGCTTTACACCATGTAGAGACCACCAAGGCTTATGGCTTGTATTCTCCAAAGTGGCAGCTCAAGCTGTACCTGGGCCCCATTTGAGCCCTAGCTGGAGCTGGAGTGACTGGAATATGGGAAGCACTGCCCTGAGGCTGCACAGGGCAGCAGGGCCCTAGGCCTGGCCCCAACATCGTTCTTTTCTCTGTGTCTGTGATAGGAGGGTCTGCCACAAAGTTCTCTGAAATGCCTTCAAGGCCTTTTCCCCATTGTCTTTGATATTTAGCACGTAGTTCCCTTTTTGCCATGCAAATATCTCTGGGAAGTGGTTACACTACAATCTGCTTTAATTCCTCTCCTAAAAAAGCTTTTTCTTTCTTTCTTCACATGGTTAGGCTGGAAATTTTTCAAACTTTCATGCTCTGTTTCCCTTTTCTATTTTATTTTTGAGATGGAGTCTTACTCTGGTGCCCAGGCTGGAGTGCAGTGGTACGATCTTAGCTCACTGCAACCCCCATCTCCTGGGTTCAAGGAATCCTCCTGCCTCAGCCATCCAAGTAGCTGGAATGACAGACATGTACCACCACACTGGCTAATTTTTGTATTTTTAGTAGAGATGTGGTTTCAGCATGTTAACCAGGCTGATCTCGAACTACTGACCTCAGGTGATCCACCTGCCTCAGCCTTCCAAAATGGTGTGATTACAGGTGTGAAGCACTGCGCACAGCCGTTCTGTTTCCCTTTTAAATATAAGTCCCAACTAGTTTCTTTTCTCCTGCATCCGAGTCTGGGCTGTTAGAAGCAGCCATGTTACTTCTTGAACACTTTATTGTTCAGACATTTTTTTCTGCCAGATACCTAAATAAACACGCTCAAGTTCAAACTTCCACAGATCCTTAGGGCATGAACACAATGCATCCAAGTTCTTTGTTAAGTCATAATAGGTCTATCCTTTACACCAGTTCCCAACAAGTTCCTCATTTCTATCTGAGACCTCAGCAGTCTGGACTTCATTGTTCATATAACTATCAACATTTTGGTCACAACCATTTCACCAGTGATTTTTGAAACACTGGTGAATTTTTGTGATTTTTGAATTCTTAGAATTTGTGACTTTTGAATTTCTTAGAAATTACAAACTTTCCCTCATCTGCCTGTTTGCTTCTGAGTCCTTCAGACTCTTCCAATTTCTGCCCATTATCCAGTTCCAAGCTTGGTTCTATAACGTCTAAGGTTCTTGCCTAGCTATGCCAAAGAATTGGTGTGGCAGCTGACCACACCAACAGTGTGAGTGATAGAGATATGGACCGAGAGAGAGAAAAAATTGTAGGCTTTACTGAGTAGAGTGAAAGTACAATGCTTCCATAACATGGAAGGGGTCCCGAATGGGTAGCCAGAGTTAGATTATGCGATTGTCTTTTAAACTCTTTAAGGCGGGAAATATGTGTGGCAGGAAGACGTTACCAGAGCGAGAAACAAAGGCAGTAAATTATTTTGTGACATGTCCTAGATTTTGAAGAAAACTGGAATTGCAACTTAGGTCTTATCTACTTTATGACCTTGCAGCGGCATGGCAAAGGAGACAGGATCTTACAGGACTGTACAAAGTGTGTTTACAAGGAGTTAGAATTGGAAGTATAGACAAGGTCCGCTGGTCACAGAAAAATGGGCAGTTAACATTCCTTTTACTTTAGTTTCAGGGGAGGGGGAAGGGAGAGAGGACACAGGGAAACTTAAGCCAAATTTTTGCTGTTTATAGCTTTCTTGGGGAAGAAAACACATGCACAAATCCTAATGTTAGGAATATTTTAAGCATATATCTTCAGTATTATTCATCCAGGACCAAAGTAAGTCCTGATGCCGGAAATGAGTGGGTTTCACAGCTTTCTGAGCCCCTACTCGACACAGGAAGCCCATTGGCACCTCCTCTCAGTTCCACATTTGCAGGTATCTTTATGGCATTACTCCATTTGGGGGACTATTTTTTTTGTTAGGCCATCCTTACGCTGCTATGAAGAAATAACTGATGGCGGGCACAGTGGCTCATGCCTGTAATCCCAGCACTTTGGTAGGCTGAGGAGGGCAGATCATGAGGTCAGGAGTTCAAGACTAGCCTGGTCAACACAGTGAGACCCTCTTCTCTACTAAAAATACAAAAATTAGCTGGGCATGGTGGCAGGTGCCTGTAATTCCAGATACTCAGGAGGCTGAGGTGGGAGAATTGCTTGAACCCAGGAGGTGGAGGTTGCAGAGAGCTGAGATCATGCCACTGCACTCCAGCATGGGTGACAGAACTAGACTTCATCTCAAAACTAAAGAAAAAGAAAAATACCTGAGATTGGGTAATTTTTAAGGAACCTGGTTCCGAAGTTTTACAGGAAGCATGGCACCAGAATCTGCTTCTGGGAAGCCCTCAGGAAGATTTTACTTATGGCAGAAGGTGAAGCATGAGCAGGCACCTCATGGCAAAAGCAGGAGTGAGAGAGAGTGAGGAGAGAGGTGGGAAGGTGCTACACACTTTTAAATGACCAGATCTCATGTGAACTCACTATCATTAAGACAGCATCCACCCATGAGGGATCCACCCATGATCCAAACACCTTCCACCAGGCCCCACCTCCAGGATTAGGGATTACAATTCAACATGAGATTTGGGCAAAGACAGATAGCCAAACTACATCACTGTATAACTGATTGTTTGACATAAAGTACCTACTTGACAACTGAGTCAGCATAGGACATGAAGACATAGTTTAGGGGGAAAAAAGAGGCCATTTATAGTAAGTTCTGTCTGACTTGAACATCCTGTGGAAAGAGCATGCTCATTAGGTACTCAGTATTCATACAAGTATGGAATATATTATACTGAAAAATTAAAAAATGTAGCATCAACAACTTGGATTACCTAGAAGAAATAGATACATTTATTGATAAGATTAAATTATGAAGAAAAAGAAAACCTGAACAGGCCAATAATTAGTGAGGAGATTGTATCAGTAATTAAATCTCCCATCGAAGAAAAATGCAAGGCCAGATAGCTTCACTGCTGAGTTTTACCAAACATTTCAAGAAGATCTAATACCAATTCTTCTAAAAAACTTTCACAAAATTGAGGAGGACAGATTAATCCCAACCTCATTTTATAAGGCCAGCATTACACTTACATCAAAGCCAGAAAAGAACAGTACCACACACACAAAAATGAAGTTAAAACACAAAAATCTACAGACCAATATGCCTGATGAACAGAGGTGCAAAAATCTTCAACAAAATGTAGCACATCAAATTAAACAGCACATTAAAAAAAGATCATTCACCACGATAAAGTGAGATTCATACCACGAATGTGTAAAGATGGTACAACATATGTAAATCAATAATTGAGATACATCATAATTACAGAGTGAAAGAAAAAATCCATATGATCATCTCAAGAGATTCAGGAAAGATCATTCAATAAGATCTAACATTCTTTCATGATAAAATCTCTCTACAAATTTGGTAGATGAATGTTCCTCAACAACATAAAAGCCATATATGACAAACCCACAGCTAATATCATATTCAAGCAGAAAAAGTTGAAAAACTTCCCTCTAAATTCAGAACAAGCAAAGATGAATACTTCTACCATTTCTATTCAACATAGTACTGAAAGTTCCAGCCGAAGCAGTCAGGCAAGAGAAAGAAAGAAAATTGGAAAGGAAGAAGTTAAATTGCTTGTTTGCAGACGATATGGCCTTATATGTAGAAAACCCCAAAGACTCCATCAAAAATCGGAACTACTGAACAAATTCAGTAAAGTTGCAAAATACAAAATCAGCATACAAAAGTCTATAGTGTTTCCATACACTAACAGTGAACTGAAAAAAACAAAAACAAAAACAAAAAACAAGAAAACAATACTATTTAAAATTGCTACAAAATAAATAAAATACTTCAGAATAAATTTAACCACTAAGGTAAAAGATCTCTACATTGAAATCTATAAATCATTGATGAAATAAATTGAAGAAGGCACCAATAAATGGAAAGGCATCTCACACTAATGAATTGGAAGAACTAATATTGTTACAATATCCATACTACTCAAAATAACCTACATATTTAATGCCAACCCTATAAAAATACCAATGACATTCTTCATAGCAATGGAAAAACAAAAACTCCTCAAATTTGTATGGTACCACAAAAGATCCCAAATATTCAAAGTAATCTTTACCAAAATGAACAAACCTGGCATAAATATATAAACCCACCCACAAACATTTTTTAAAAAGCTTGAAGAATTTCACTGCCTGACCAGAATATACTACAAAGTTATAATAATCATAACCACATGACATTGGTATAAATATAGACACATAACACAATGTAAGAGAAGAGAGAGAGCAGAAATAAATTCAAGCATTGATTCCCAAGTAATTTTCAACAAAAGCACCAACAAGAAGCAAAGGAGAACGAATACTCTCTTTAATAAATAGTTCTGGGCTATCCACAATAGCAAAGACATGAAATCAACCTAGATGCTTATCAACAGTGGACTGGATAAAGAAATTGTGGTACATATACACCATGGAATACTATGCAGCCATGAAAAACAATTAAATTGTGTTCTTTGCGGCAACATGAACGGACCTGGAAGCCATTACCCTAAGTAAACTAACGTAGGAACAGAAAACCAAATACCAAATGTTCTAAGTTGTAAGTGGGAGCTGAACATTAGTACATAAGGATATAAAGAAGGGAACAATGGACATAGAGGCAAACTTGAGGTTGGAGTCTGGAGGAGAGTGAGGATTGGAAAACTACCTATCAAGTACTATTCTAATTACCTGAATGATAAAATTACCTGTATGTCAAATCCCCACAATATACAATGTGCTCATGTAACAAACCTACATATATACCCACTGAACCTAAAATAAAGTTGGAAAGAAGAAAAAAAATAAGTAAATAGTGCTAGGAAACCTGAATATCCACATGCAGAAGAATGAAATTAGGCCCTTATCTTTCATCATATACAAAAAAAAACTGAAAATGGATTTAAAACTTAAATATAAAATCCAAAACTATAAAACCACTAGAAGAAAACAATGGGGAAAAGCCATTAAATTGGTCTGGATAATGATTTTGGATATGATCTCAAAAGTACAGGTAACATGAAAAAGTGGGCAAATGGGATTCTATCAAACTAAAAAGCTTCCGTACAGCAAAGTCAACAGTGAGGAGACAGCCTACAGAAAGGAAATAAATGTACACTATCCATCTGATAAAAGGTTAGTATCTAAAATCTATAAAACAATGGCACAAAAACCAAATAACTGGATTAAAAATGGACAAATAACCTGAATAAACATTTCTCAAAAGAAGATATACAGATGCCCAACAGATAAATGGAAAAATGCCCAATATCACTAAATATCAGGGAAGTTAAAATTGAAATCACAGTGAGATACCTGCTCATACCTGTTAGAATGGCCATTATAAATATAAAGAAAAAGATAAGTGTTGGTATAGATGTGGAGAAAAGGGAACTCTTGTACACTGTTTGTGGCAATGTGAGTTAGTTCAGTCATTATGGAAAACAGTATAGAGGTGTCTTAAGACCTTAAAAATAAAACTATCATATTTCCCAGCAATCCCACAACTGCATATCTATATATATACATATATATATATTTCTTTTAATATATATATATCTGGGGATATATATATGTATCTCCAAAGGAAACAAAATCAGTATGTTGAGACATATGCACCCTCATTGTTATTGCTGTATTATTTACAAAAATTAGGATATGGAATCAACTTAAATGTCCATCAGTATCAATGGATGAATGGATAAAGAAAACATATATATATATACACAGACAAAGAATACTATTCAGACATAAAAGGAATGAAATCTTTCTTTTGTGATAACGTAAGTGAACCTGTAGAACAGTATGTTAAGTGGAATAAGCCAGGCACAAAAAGACAAATATTGCATGATCTCACTCATAGGTGGAATCTAAAAATGTTGATCTCATAAAAGAAGAGAGTAGAATGGTGGTTACCAGACTAGAATGGTTGGAGTTTTGGGTTAAGGAGATGTTCAAAGGATTAAAATTTCAGTTATATAAGAGGAATAAGTTCAGGTGATCTATTGTACAATATGGAGGCTGTTGTCAATGGCAGTATGTAGTATTCTTGAAAAATGCTGAGAATGGATATTAAGTATCTCACCATAAAAATTATAGCTATGTGAAATAATATCTTAAATAGCTAGATGTAGTCATTCTACAATGTATATATACTTCAAAGCATCATGTTACACAGTACAAATGCATATTTTATGTCATATTAAAAAATTTTTAATGTAACAAGTTTGGCTTCAAGTATTACATTTACCAAGGCATGTAATACTTCCAACAGAGCCAACACAATTTGACAAAGAAGAAAGCAAAACTCAATTAAGAACTTAAATCTGCAAATACTAAATAGGTAATAAAAGGCTCATTCTAGTCCTTAGATTCCAAAAAGCTCTTCCTTTTCAACATGTCACTAAGGAGACTTTACAAAAAGGTGAGGAGCATCTTCCCATTTTGAAGCTTCAGTTATGCAAGGTGAATAAATTCTAGAGATTTGCTGTTCAGCATTGTGTCTATAGTTAACAATACTCTATTGTACACTTAAAAACTGTTAAGAGGATAGATAGCATGTTAATTGTTCTCACCACTAAATAAATAAATGAACACACGAATCTGATGATAAACCGTGGAGATGCTTGGCTTCCTCTTTTACATTCTTGGTAAACTAAGAAAATAGTATTTTTAATCAAAGGACTTCATTTTCTTTTGATACCTAAATGAACTTTGAGGCACCTGAAACACTTTTTTAGGCTAATTCCTGGAGACATTGGTAATTGCACACATTTGGGGAAACAAAATTATCTGTATCAAAATTTCGCGGTATACACTCTTTTAACCGATCTTTACATACGACAGCAGGTCAGATTTCTAATAACTAACTTGTACTGGGCCTCCCACTAGTAGAAGTAGTCTTTGCTTAGCATGTGGAGGTATTTCTGAAGATTTTTAAAATTACACTTGAAAAAGAAAAAAAAAAAAGTCTGGCTATGCAATCATGAAAGAAAATTACGAAAAAAATTTTCCCTGTGTTGTCATTAGAGCTGTCGCCTCTCCTAACGTAATAGTGAGCTTGTCATTCTTTGATCAAAGTTTATACCTTTATGTCACTGATATATACCTCAAGCCTTTCTTGAATTGGAGATTTTGCCTAATATATGACAAATTGTCTTTCTCAACATGGGCTATGAATGACTCAGATGGCACAGTTTGACAGAAATCTGGAGATGGACATTTTTAGTTGTAACCAGATGCTAAATTATTTTTAGGTAGATTACATTATTACTTTGGGATTTTCTTTTAATATATTCTGGAAAGAGTGTCCTCAGGAAATGAATATCTCTAATATCTACTGAATTTAACATCCCAAAATCTGTTTATCTTAAGCAGTTTTGTTTAAACAGAGACAAGTATATCACAGATAAAAAAATGTTCCTACAACATTAAGAACTTTATTAAGTTCATATTAAGAACTTTACTCATAATAAGCTGCCTCATTATTTCTTTTCTTTCAATTTAGAGAAACAGCACCTCAGGTTAAACATACTAAGAGAATCAAAAGACAAATATGTAAATAGAATATAAATAGCAATCATTTTAGCAAGTATTTTAAGATAAGAAGGTAGAAAGAGCATGGAATTTGAAATTAAACTACTTCTAATTACTGTGTGAACTTGTAAAAATTTACTAATCTTTCTTGACATCAATTTCTTTGTCAATAAAATATAATTCACAATATCTAAGTCACCTCATTATTATAAAAAATGAATACATGTATATTTATATTTATTTAGAACTGTATGTAGCATTTATTAGGTATTCCGTAAATGATGCCTTAATTTTTGTTAGCATAAATATGGAACATTATAACTTACAAATATTACCTTTATATACATTAACATTTTTCCACACTTAATTGCCCAGAACTTGAGGCTCTGAGAGGTTAGATGACTTTCTCAAGTTTTTGCATGTAGCAACTTTTTAAATTATGGCTTCATGTATTTGTTCTACAAATGCTCTGTGATTTTCATGTGTTATTTAGTTTTCATGACAAGTAAAGAAACTGAAGCACAGAGAGATTAAATCATTCACTCAGTATTACACAGCTAAAGAGTAATGGGGCAGAATTCCTAACCTCAGCCAAATCTCATGCTCTTTATATTACCTCACACTGAGCCCCCATACTCTTAAGGATACCGTGCTACATGACCAATTTAATCTCGATTCCCTAGTTCACTGTATGTACATATATATAAATATGCTTAATTCTCTAACTGTACCAGACCACATAGTGTTCCTCAAGCATATTGTGTACTTTGCATGATATACATTGTTATATTCACTTCCTGAAATAATATCTTCACTTTTAACTAATTTCTTCCAATCTTCTATATCTTTTACCTTTCCTTTGAATTCCTTTGGTAAACTACCAGGTGAAATTAATCACATTATCTTTTGTGTTCTTATACCTCTTTGCATATCTCTTCTTATAATATTTATAACTGTATTATAGCTAATAATAAAAATACCTAACCCTTTTTTTAGAACTATGGATCTGACCTAAGCATTTAAAATGTTTACTCATTTTAGTTTCCCCACAGCCTATGAGTTAGATATTATTATTATTATCCCAATTTTATAGTCACAAAAGAAGGCATAGGTTAGCTAAGACAACTTTTCTAATTTCAGCCAGCTCATTCTTTGCATACTTTGCATGAGTATCTTTTCCACCCATTTACTTTCAACATCTGTGTGTTTTGTATTTAATGTTTCTCACTTGTAGACAGCGTATATTGAGTTTTGCTTATTGATCCATTCTATCTGTTTTAATTGAAATTTTCATTAAAAAAAAATGTTCTTGCTGTGATAGTTGTGTTTTATGGAACAGACTGTGAGGTCAGCACAGAAACTAGAGAATCAGGGAGGGCTTAACAAGGGGAGAGGACATGTGATTTCACCTTTAACGTATGAATTTAAAAAGGTTATAAGCACGTAATGGGAGTAGCAGCCCTGACAAAGAATGCACAGAAACACAAAGGCTAGACAACATCAAAGGTGAAATGTAGAAGGGATCTTGCCACACTTACCTTTTATACACTCTTCTTTAGAAATATTTTACCCCTTCAAGTGAAGGACTCAGCAAAGTTGCCATGTCAGACTAAATTAGTTTCATGTACAATATGTCTCCTGGCAAAGCCATCATTAATTGGGCCAGCTTTGAACATGTTAGTTAAGGTAGATTCGTTTGTCTCCCTTTTGAAGATTTCAGCTAGGAAACATGGACATCAGTACTGGAAAATTGTGACATGCCAAAATACATAGCTTTGATAAGAAAAAAGAAGTACAGGTTTATGTAGTCATTTTCTCTTTGTTTACAGAGAACAGTATATTCCTTTCAATATCATTTCCATTTAGTAACATGGCACTATTTATTCCAGCCATATAGATCTATTAGGTTTACTGTAGAGATGTTTTCAAGATTCTTATGGTGCCTTTTTTGGCTACCCTAGGAGAATAGTGAAAATTACAGCTTATACAATCATGGCAAAAATAGTATGTGTGAATAATAATAATAAAAAGGCAACTCAGTCCTTTCTATTTTCTGTGCACTATCTTAGTGTCATGCCATGAATGTATAATGCCTCACCGATACAGGGAAAGAGCAGGGTGATATAAGCTGAGATGGAAATGGATACTAACATGATGTCAGATGGATTATGTTTTTATGTGTTCTGTAAAGTACCATATACAGTTATGAAATTCCATAAACAATGTCAATACCGACTTAACATATTCAGTAACTGCTGTTCAATTTAAGGTAGGGATTGACCATATTTTTGTATTACAGAGAAATAATACTAATCCAAAATAGTTTATCAGGAATGAAACACCCTACAAATCAAAGGAGTGAAGAAACGATAGGCAATTTTCCTTATATTAAGAAAAAAAGTAAAAAGTATTGAATTGTGGCAGAGATTTGAATGAACCATAACGAATCTCAGTGGCTGAAAGCTGATTCAAAATAAATCGAGGTAATTAACAGATTGGAGATCTGCAAGCAACAGGTAATTGGATTATCAATGGATAATTTGTTTCCATGGGTTTTTTTTTTTTTTTTTTTACTATCCGTACATCTGCAATATTTCATTCTTGTCATTTTGTTCTCTAAAAGAATGTCCTCAAAACTCAGTTAATCCCCCATATGATCTCCATAATTAAGTTATTTTGAAAAGATAGGTACTGCATTTTTATCCTCAAACAACAGCCAAAGCCCTCATTTTAATTACAAATGACACTTTATTTCCGCTGCTTTTATACTGGCTCTTTGAGAAGAAAACAGTTTTTTCATCCTCCAGGTAGCAACAACCCAAGTCTATATAACTTTAATATTTAAAATATTGACCACCGATCTGTATCTTTTTGCTAGTATTAGCAATTAAACATTACAAATTTCAAATATCTTTTCATCAGATTTCTAACTTTGCTGTAACTTTGAAAGTTGCAATTGTGAAATGAGGGCCTACATTTACCTGTTTTGCTTTCTTTTGTAGTCATCTCAGAGTCACACTTCTCCATCTCAAAGGGATATGGAAAACCACTTCCCTCTCTTGGTGGGAAGAAAAGTTGGCAGTTTTCAAGGCAGTTGTAAAAACTTTGACCAGTCTATCTAAAATATGCATCCGAATTTCAAACACAGAAAAAGCAGACAATGAAATCAATAACCTCACAGAAATGGAAAAGGATTTTGTGAGGCGGCTGTTAGAGCACTGTTTTAGGCTCATGAAATTTGCTTTAAAAAGCGTTCAAAATATTATTTTTCATAATAGCTCCTTAGACAATTGAAATGCTTAAAAAGAAAATTGAATATACTAAACTTAATGAAAAACTTGAGTCATTTAAAATGTTTAAGAATATTTAACTAATTAAGTAGTAAAAGTTTCCTCAAAAGTAGTTGTCAAAATTTTCTATGCTGTTATAAAATAAGATTGGTAAACTAAAATAAGAACCAGTTTTAAAATTGTATAAAAAGAGTTGTAATACTTAAAACTAAAGAGACCTCTGGATAATCTTTTTGAAGGGAAAAATCTTCAAGGGAATTATTTTGTATGTGTGTGTTTGTATTTAACAGTCATTTTTATCAATAATTTGAATCATTTATTATCACTGGTTTTTTTCTATTATTTTCTTTAAACTGCTAATTTTTTCTAAAAATTTAAATTCTTGTGAAGATCCTTTGGGGTTAATTGTACTATATTTGGCAATTATGAATTGCATGATTAAAAAATTCAATTTGAGGGCGTTTCGGGAAAGAGATAATATAAACACTTGTAGTACCTTCTGCAGTCTAAGAAGACAAGTATTATAGTTGAGGTCAAGAGTATCACTGATGACTGGAACCTTCTTGCCTGGGCAGAGACCTTGGCATACAGGAAGCCAGATGAGGATAAAGTATACTGCGTATATAGGGGAAACATTTTTCCATAAGAATGAGGAAATTTGGAACCTGCTAAACTTTCCACTATATTTCCTAGGCTTTTCAATACAAAAGGCATTTCTTTTTTTTTTTTTTTTTTAGATGGAGTCTTGCTCTGTCACCCAGGCTAGAGTGCAATGGTGCTATCTCAGCTCACTGCAACCTCTGCCTCCTGAGTTCAAGTGGTTCTCCTGCCTCAGGCTCTTGAGTAGCTGAGATTACAGGCATGTGCCATCACGCCTGGCTAATTCTTGTATTTTTAGTAGAGACGAGGTTTCACCATATTGGTCAGGCTGGTCTTGAACTCCTGACCTCATGATCTGCCTGCCTTGGCCTCCCAAAGTGCTAGGATTATAGCCATGAGCCACCACGCCTGGCCCAAGAGGCATTTCTTAAGGAAATGGGGCGTTTCTACATTATATATACTTTGGTCATTATTTCATCTTTGTTGTCTGGACTGTAGTAAAGTGGCTTTGTAATCGAGATTTTAAGGACTTCTGGCCTCTTATTACCAAAGATGAGATGTGTTTGCATATTGGGAAGAATAATTTGCAGGTGATTAGTGACTCCAGGAAACGAGAAGAGAAAAAAGGGGAAGGGGCAGGGAGCTAATGTTTACTGAGCATATAGCAGGTGCTTTTTCTTTTATTATTTTGTGATTCCTCAGTAATTTATCTTATTATAATTATCCCCACCTTACAGATTAAAAATTAAACAACTAAGAATCAGAGATTGTAACTGAGGTCACACAGTTGGTAAGTAACAGTTAGTATGGCTAACCTAGGTCTGATGCCAAAGTGAGGCAAGAGAATAGGGCATGGAGGTAGGAAACCCAAGGACTTCCTAGAATGGAAACACTTCAGCTATGACAGGAAATATCCTCTTTATTTACGTAGAGCGTATACGAAGTAAATGACTTTGTAACTTTACTTCGTCCTCTTCATTTACATAGGGTGTACCCGAGTAAATAACCATGTAACTTCACTTTAGTCTCTTCCTTTACATAGGGCGTACACCAAGTAACCAATGGAAACCTCTAGCGGGTACTTGAACCCGTGTGGAGTGTGCTTCCATTTTCAATAAATCTCTGCTTTTGTTGCTTCATTCTTTCTTTGCTTTGTTTGTGCATTTTGTCCCAATTATTTGTCCAAAATGCCAAGAACCTGAACACACTGCACCGGTAATGAAAGTCCTTGTTCTCTCTAAAAACAGCAAAGATAAATGAAACCTGGTGATAAAAAAATATTGTTTCTCACCAAAAGACTTATTTCAGACTTCTTTGATCCATTCTTTTTAAAGGAATATCTTTATATGATCTTTATAATTGAATTTATCATAAGAAATCTGTTTGCTTATCTTTGAAGTGTATACTATTATGTTCTGTGTTTATGAGATTGAATATCTCATTTACATAAGCCATTTTTATTATGTGTGCATGTTATTTTCTATGTCGTTTTTGCCATGTGGTATTAAATAGTATAAGAAACTTTGTTGCCAAGTCCAAGCTTGTACAGCTCACTGCACAGCAGCCAATAAGTCAAGAGATGGGATGCTGGGGAGAAGGAAAGCAACTATTTGTAGAGCCAGCAAACTGACAAGATGGCAGACTAGTGTCCTAAAAAGCCCCTTGAATTGATAGGGATTTTACATTCTATTACAAGATGTATGTATACGTATGTTAATTGCGGTACTATTCACAATAGCAAAGGCATGGAATCAACCCAAATGCCCATAAATGAGAGACTAGATAAAGAAAATATGGTACATATACACCATGAAATGCTATGAAGCCATAAAAAGGAACAAGACCGTGTCCTTTGCAGGGACATGGATGGAGCTGGAAGCCATTATCCTCAGCCAACTAATGCAGGAACAGAAAACCTAAGATCACATGTTCTCACTTATAAGGGGCAGCTGAACTATGAGAAAACATGGACACAGGGAGGGGAACAACACACAGTGAGGCCTGTGGGGAGACTGGCTGGGGCAGGGAGAGCATTAAGCAAAATAGCGAATGCATGCTGGGCTTAATACCTCGGTGATGGGTTGATAGGTACAGCACACCACCATGGCACACGTTTACCTATGTAATAAACCTGCATATCTTGAACATGTACCCCAGAACTTGAAAAAAAATTAATACGGATTTTAGGCTTCTTTTGTGTTAGGAGAGGGGAAAGATGGAAAGGATTAAAGTCAAGAGGTGGCTGAGGACCACAGACCTCTGGGTGTAAGCAAGAGCTTGAGGAGGTTGTGAAACTTCTTTGTCCTTGGTGAGGCCACAAGGCACCCATAAATCTTTAACATAACGTTGTATTTTTGTATAGCTTCCTTAACTCATCGGAAGTTACGTATGGGAAGGGACTATTGTCATTCTGGCTTTAAACTATGAACTAAATTCCTGCCATAGTTAGCTTGGCCTATACGAAGAGAAAAGCAAAAGCAGTTAACCTAAAAGATATCACCAAGGAGTAGGGAGTTAGGTGTAAAATAGAGTTTGTCATACTAGGCCTCCTTTTCTATGTTACACCTTCCCTAATATAATAATTTTCAGAAATAGATAGAATCTATGCTCATGGACAAATGTATTTGCTTTCACTGAAAGAGTAATTGTTAGTATCATGTATATGTGTTCTTCCCATGAGGATCTCGTTTAATGACCCCATCTTTAGGTAATCCATGACTTTTGAATGCAAACCAAAAGGAATTGCTTTTCCTCCACCATTGTAACAATCTATTCAGCAAAAGAGGCCAACAGGAAACCCCAAATTAATGATGTTTGTATTGATTGTATGTGAGTCTAAATTACTGTAATGGAAATGTCTAGACTTTCTCAGATACTTTTCCTAGTGGCATTTAAGAAGTAATGTAACTGTTTTTTCAATATATCACCAATTGATCTGGGGAGGAGAAGTGGTAATAGCTACCTGTTTCCATTACTTACTTGAAACCACACATTTTACTAAATATATTACATGCATTTTGCTCAATGAGATATGTGTTTTAATTAGTTTTTGGGTAATTTGTTTGCTTATTTGTGTTTCTTTTTAAGAAAAACTTTCACCCTAAGGCTAGCAAGGAATTTCTGAAAGCAAAACAGAGGGGTGGAATGTTGTTTCTCTTAAAAAAACCATACTATTCCCACTAGTACTGCTTCTGTAAGGTTCCTGAGAATAAATGGAGATGAAATTAGAGAGGTAGTAGGGGTTTTCGTTAAGAGGAAGAGGCTTGAGTAGTCCTTGGGTCTTTCAGGTACAACTTTGTGATTAGAAAATTTCCAGTGGAGTTGTCACTTTTTGGAGGTCACTTTCTTGAAAGACTTTTACGGGTGTACGAAGAGATCTGAGGGTGGTTCAAGTTTTGCTGCAAGGGTGGAATGCTAAAAACCTTGACAGGGAACAACTATTAATGGAACACAAAGTTGACCAAGGACCTCTTAGGGTAACTAGACAATTTGTATAATCTTTCCTCTCCTTCTTAGCCTTGGTTGTGGTTATGATGTAGAGCACCATGCCACATAATGCAGTTGATTCTCCTCAAGCTGTATGGACCTACTCTACTTACTATTTCTGCATTCTGACTTTCCCTCTGGCATTTATGAAATAAAGGAGTGAAGATGTTCCTGGAAAGAGGCCCCGATCCAGACCCCATGAGAGGGTTCTTGAATCTTGCCTAAGAAAGAATTTGGGGCAAGTTCGTAAAGTGAAAGCAAGTTTATTAGGGAAGAAACACAGGAATGGCTACTCCATAGATGAAGCAGCCCCAAATGCTGCTTGTTGGCTATTTTTATGGTTATTTCTTGATGATTTGCTGAACAAGGGGTAGATTATTCATGAGTTTTATGGGAAAGGGGTGAGGCATTCCCAGAACTGAGGGTTCCTCCCCTTTTTAGATTATATAGGGTAGATTTTGGAGTGTTGGGGGTGTCTTTTGGCAGCCTAATGAATTATTATTAGTGTATAATGAGCAGCGAGAATGACTGGAGGTCAATTTCATCACCATCTTGGTTTTGGTGGGTTTTGGTGGGCTTCTTTACTATATCCTGTTTTACCAGTAGGGTCATTATGACCTGTTTCTTGTGCCAACCTCCTGTCTCATCCTGTGACTAAGAATGCCTAACCTCCAGGGAATGCAGCTCAGTACATCTCAGGCTTATTTTACCCAGTCCCTATTGAAGAGAGAGTTTACCCCGGTTTGGATGCCTCTGACACAGAGAATGTCACACCAAATTATGGCTTCCAGGTATAATGAATATTTTGACTTAAAAACCCTTAGAGATCAACAGGCCTTGGAAGAGACTTCTCCCCATCTACATAAAGACTGGAGACATCCACCAAGAAGAACAATTGTTCTTCCTTCTGTTTCCTGTTATCTCATTATCTATTGTAGGAAAGCAGAGGAACAATGTAACCAGAACTGGCCCAGCTCTTTTACCAAAAAATGCCTGCCTCTCAGGTTCATTCAGCTTCTAAGGAGAACCATTTACAAGTCACACTCTGTTCCCCCATCTATTCATTCTCTTGAGTATCCATTTATTCTCTTCAGCAATCATTTAATGCCCATTCATAGAATTATGTATACTTTCCATCTGCTCCCTCCACTCTGAAAAGAGCTTATATAAGTGCTTAGGCCTCCTGGGATATTAGGTAATCACTCTGTGATTCTCCCCATGCACATGTTTAAATAAATTTTTTGACTTTTCTCTTATTAATCTGCCTTGTTGAAAATTGATTTTTCAGTGAGCATCCTGAAAGCAAGGGGGAAGCCTTCTCTTCACCCCAACATAAACAGTTAACTTATTCACTACTATATCTTGAGCCCACTAACACCTTCATAGACAGTTTTCATCTTACTACCGATAATTTCTTCATATATTACTGAGATTGGGTTGTTCCCTTGACCTTGATCCCCTTCTTGGGCAGGAAGTGGAGTGGTTCTTTTCAATCAGCCCACTGCTGGCCACTCCTCACAAGAGGGAGCAGGTGAGCAAGCTAGTGTGGGAACCGGAAGAAATGAACATTGAAACACGCTGATCACACCTCTCTGGTGGGAGCATGCTCTGTGTGGGCCCCACAGCAGCATCCAAGCCCCTACTCTCTCAGCACCCAGGTTCTTGTCTAGGTTCCAAGGACAAATCCGTTCACGGGAATGGATTGAAGGGTAGTATATGCAGAGGATTTTATTGGCTGATAAAAGTGATTCTTAGTGGGATGGGGAATTGGAAAGGGGACGTGTGGGAGGAAGGTGATCTTTCCTTGAAGCCACACTGTCTGAAGTTAGCTGCATCTATCCATAGTCTCCAACACTCAGTTGCTGCTTCTCTGTTCGCTACTCAGCAGCTTATATGCCCAACACTCAGCTTGTATCCCCGATGCTCAGCCATTTGTGTTGCTCTGCCAGCTGAAGTCTTTTATGGGCACAGGATAAGGGGTGGGCAGGCCAAAAAGGCAACATTTGGGCAGGAAAAATAGGGTCATCTGTTTTCACTTAAGGCTGTGGTTCCAGGCTTAATTGTTGGGGGGAGGTATTCAGGAGCCCAGCTGTTCTGTATTATTTGCCCCTCTGAAGAGGCACATCTAACTGCCATTAGAATATAGATGATGACTGGTCTTAGCTCCTTCCTGCTAAAAGGGGACGTTGTTTGGGGAAAATTGCAGTCAGATTCCTCCAAGAGGTCTACGCAAGGGTCCCTGGCAAAAGGGAGCCGCCATCTGAGGCTCTGGCTGCCCGCACATTTGAAGTCTCGATGGCCTCTAGGCAAGAGAAAAAACAAGCTTTAGAAGGTTAAGTATGTATGGATCAAACATGTGTATTATACAAGGAAATAATCTAGTGGCAAAAATTACAGAAATAAGTAGTGAAATATACTGATAACATTGTATTCTGAGTTGTCTCACTCTTGGGAAAGAAATTAAGCCTTGTATGGGAGTGGTTAAACGTTATGAGAGAGAGAACTGTTCTTGCCACGTCTGTAGCAGTTAACAGGTGAACCTTAGGAGTTCTGGGGTTTGTGGGCTTAGGCTATTAAAGCTTCTGCATCTTTATTATGTCTAAAAGACTAAGGTGGTCACATTCAGGAGGTCCTCTAAAGTACTATCTGGTTCTAAGGTCCATTTCTGAGTATAAATTGGAGGTGGTAAAGTTTGTTGGTTGTCCATCCTGAAAGACAGGGAATTCGGCATTCCTCATTTCCTTCCTTCCTTCAGCAAAAACTCAGGGTTTGAGGGAGAAAGAAAGTGGGCATCCCCCCCTTTGTCTTCTGCCTTTTCTTTTCTTTCTTTCTTTTTTTTTTTTTTTGAGACGGAGTCTCGCTGTGTCGCCCAGGCTGGAGTGCAGCAGTGTGATCTAGGCTCACTGCAAGCTCCACCTCCCAGGTTCATGCCATTCTCCTACCTTAGCCTCTGGAGTAGCTGGGATTACAGGCACCCACCACCACGCCCAGCTAATTGTTTGCATTTTTAGTAGAGACGGGGTTTCACCATGTTAGCCAGGATGGACTCAATCTTCTGACCTCGTGATCCGCCTGCCTTGGCCTCGCAAAGTGCTGGGATTACAGGTGTGGGCCACGGCACCCAGCCTCTCTTCTGTCTTTTCATCCCTGAGTCCTGGTGACCTTGGCAGGTGTCACCCATTGGTACTAATGCGGTTTTTCACCTGTGATGCAGGGAGGGCCTAGAGAATAGGAATTATCCATACTCACCTGTGCCTCTACCTCTCCCATGGTTGACAACCTTTGAGTTCCCTGGGCCTCATTTATGCCATAGAGCATGGCCTCCTTCTATGAAGTGGGGGTTTAATTGGCAAGAATTTGTCCTGCCCATTTACACTGTGCCTGTTGCCTGGCTTTGGATCCCTTAGATCTGGTTTTCCTTTCTAGGGCCTCAACCTGAAGCTTGAAATTGAGTTTAGGACAAAACAATGTTTCATGGGGTATATAGATTCATTTAGATTATGTCCCAAATGGGCTTTGCCAAGTTTATACCTAACAGCCAGCATGAGTCACTCCTCTGAAGTTTCCCTATCACAGGCAGACTGCTGAGGTAGGAAGAGAACTCTCTCGCTTGAAGAAAAACAACTTAAAGTGCATAAGATGGAGGAGTCTTGGGGAAGAACCTCTTGCTCTGTGGAAATGGGTTCCTTTAATCACCGATCCCTCCCCTGGTTCAGACTGGCTAGACCTCCTTGAAGGGAAACAGAGCCAACATTCCATTTACCTGAAGGAAAGAGAGAGGTGGCAGGGTCTTGGAAAAGGGACAGATCTGACAGTTCCGCATTTTTAAGTCACCCTGTTTCGTATCCTGGATGGGCCACCAGATGACATGGGATTGTTCCCTTGACATCGATCCCCATAGTGGGCGGAAACTGGAGTAGCTAATTTCATTCAGGCCACTGGTGGCCACTTCTCATGAGAGGGAGTGTGCAAGCGAGTGTGGGAACCAGAGAGAATGAATGCTGGAACCAGCAGGTTCCAGCACCCACAATGCAGGGAAGGCCTAGAGAATGGGAATTATCCATACTCCTCTCTGGCAGAGCACACTCTGTATGGGCTCTGCAGCAGTGTCTAAGCCCTTACCCTTTTGGCACCCAGGTTCTTGTCCAGCATCCAGGAAGAATCAGGTCACATGAATGAATTGATGGGTAGTGTATGCAAAGGATTTTATTGAGCAGTAAAAGTGGCTCTCAGTGGGATGGGGAATTGGAAAGGGGCTAGTGTGGGAAGAAGGTGATTTTTCTCTGAAGCTACACTGTCTGAAGTTAGCTGTGTCTATCTGTAGTCTTTGATGCTCATTTGCTGTTTCTCTACTCACTGCGCAGCCACTTGTGTCCATGATGCTCAGTCACTTGTGTTGCTCTGACAGCTGAAGTCTTCTTAAGGCCACAGGATAGGTTGTGGCAGGTCAAAAAGGCAACATTTGGGCCAAAAAATGGGGTGAGCTGTTTTCACTTAAGGCTGCGGGTCCAGGCTTAAGAGTGGGGTTTAGCCAGGAGCCCAGCTGTTCTGTATTATTACTGTTGTCAACTGAAGAATGATGAAGTCCATAGATTTGGAAAGGAGACCTTTATTTCTGATGAAGTATTATAGCCTGCAGAGTGGCCATTCTGACAGGCTGGGAAGCATAGCCTTCTGCCAGAAGCCAAAAACAGACACTTTGAGAGAGGGGCAAAGGGAATAGGAATTTACCTTGGGCAGGGTGGCTAAATATACATGTTGAGTAAGCTGTAGGAAAAATAGCATATTTATGAAAGGAGAAATTTGCACATGCACAGTTGTGCTTCATGACCCTACATGGGTCTTACGTGCAAAAAAATGACAGTGTTAGCATGATCCAAGGGTGGAGTTTTTCGCCCTCTGATTTCAAAAGGTAAAGCAAAGGACAAAAAATCCCTTACCATACCCTCCATAGACAAGCCAGAACCACTCCATGGTCTTGGTCTCTTATCAGGAAGAAATGCTGGTCAATTTTTTTACTGAAACTGCAAAAGGGAGGAGCAGCATCAGGTGGTTGGTTAAAATCAGAGGGGCAGTGAGTCTTTTGAAAGGGATGATTTCTGTTTAGCTCTTAGGGAAGAAAGCCTAATGGCCCTTACCACAGTTAGCAGTAGAGCAGGTATAATGAGGTGTGGCCCATCATGGCCAAGGACTTGGTTTTCAAGGTTACTCTGGGGTTCCCTTGGCCAACAGGTGGTCCATTCAGTCAGTTTCAGGGGCTTATGATTTCATTTTTATTTCTCACCATAGACACAAACGTCAAATTTAAAACATTTTTACTTCTAAGTCTGTGCTGTGGAGGCAGAATGTTTTGTTAGGATTCTTTCTTTCGAGACAGAGTCTTGCTCTGTCGCCCAGGCTGGAATGCCGTGGCACGATCTCAGCTCACTGCAACCTCTGTCTCCTGGGTTCAAGCCATTCTTCTGCCTCAGTCTCCTCAGTAGCTAAGAGTACAGGCACCCACCACCACGCCCAGCTAATTTTTGTGTTTTTAGTAGAGACGGGGTTTCGCCATGTTGGCCAGGCTAGTCTCGAACCCCTGACCTCAGGTGATCCACCTGCCTCGACCTCCCAAAGTGCTGGGATTACAGGCGTAAGCCACTGCACCTGGCCTTCTTAAGATTATTTCTAAAAGCAGTTTCTGTTTAAAAATGCAAATTAAAAAATGTTTAAGAAGTTAACCTAGATTTTGAATGGAGACGGGGCTCAGTGAATAGAAATATACTTTTTTAAGACATTGATATAGTGAGTTAAAAGTCTCTCCTGAGCTGATACCACAGCTAAGTGTTAGGGATGAAAAGAGATGTCAGGCCTATCAGATATCTGGTCTCTTAATAACTATGATATTAAAGTTCAGAGAGAGAGAGAGATAATGCAAATGATTTGATTTCTAAGATGATTTCAGTTTCTCTAGGCTTTAAGCCCTATGAAGGCTGATGTCTTAAGGTTTTGGAGATTTCTATTATTTTCAGTGGCTTACATACAATTTTTAATGAGGGTTGCTAAACTCATTGATACGAAGTATTATTCTGGTAGTAAGAGATATAATTTTTTTCTCAAGGGACACAATTTTCAACACCCAAATGACTTTTCTTTGGGCTAACTCAAGCTTTTCCTCTCACATGGGTAATACATATTCTTTAGCAAATGAGTAATAAAACAATGGAATAACTATTTACATCCTTTACAGTGTGTCTGTGTGTTTTTGTGACATATACCAAACCATAGTTTGTAAGCTGATAAAGATTAAGTTTAAAATACATTATGAATGTATTTATATATATCTTTATATATATAGTTTACTGATTTGTTAGAAAATGAGTCATTTCAATTTACAGAGTAGCCAATTGGTTGAACGAGAAAAACACCTAGATTGTGAGAATCAGTTGAACTATTTATATACGCAGAAAAAGATAACCAATTGATAATCTCAATCTTGATTTGCCAAAGGAATGGGTATATGATGACACAAAGGAGGTGATTCACTGTTTTCTTGATACTCTTGCTCAGTATTTTCTACACAACTCCAGGAAGCCCCATTTACCTAGACTGCACTTATTTTTCCTCTCCCTCTTTTACTGTGTGTTCTTTTCTTGCTCAGTTGCTTTGAATTAAACCTTCCAGAAGCATCTACTAGAAAGTTTTAACGATTTTTGATGGCACTAACAAGTTACTTGAGTTCCTGCTTAGGGTTAAGATGTGAACTTAAAAGTTTAAAGAATGTCCTCAAACTCTTAAATAATAACTCAAGGTTTGATAGACACAGAGATTTTGTAAGAGGAAAATAAACCAATTTGTTGTAATTTTTTGTATCACAGGATATTATTTCTGCAGGAAGAAAGGAATGAAAATACTACTAGAGGTATTGGAAACAGTTATTAAATAGGTGAGTACTAAAAAGAAAAATTTCCTTCCTTTGTCAAAGCCCTCTGGTGTTGCCAAGACATTTTGTTTCTGACGTTCAAGAGAGACAGGGCTGCTCTCTTCAAAGGCTCATGAGAAAAAAATCAGCGTGGCAACATCTAAAGAACAGAGAGAGAAGGTAATGATGAGAAAAATATTTGTATTATTTCTTAAAGAGAAATTTGAAACTATTAATAAAAAGTCTCCCTGGGAAACTAAATCTTGTTAATACTAACAAGTTGACAGTATGATTTAGTGTTCTTATTTCATTTTATTTGAAAATGTGGAAGGATAATATCTTAGTAGTTAAAGTGATGCAGTTTATGCTTCTGTAATCGTGTGTGTGTGTGTGTGTGTGTTTTCAAATCCAACTCATGAAAGAGATGTGAGATGTATCAGTTCGCTTCTCACTGATATATATTTGCAGACCATTAGAATATGTGTAGCCTGACTGAATGAGTCATGGGGAGAGATGACTGATGCATTTGTTTACAGAAAAGCATCTTTTATCTTCATAATGTAGTTTTAAAAATTGAGTCTGCAAGAGAATATATATATATTGCCATCTCTCTTCTACAAAACCAGAGAAAATAATTTGTCCCTTTGTAATCTCTTGAAATGAAGCTAGAATGTTTATATTACATTCGTTGAAGGATAATTTTAAGAAAAAGGTATAATCAAATCATACATCTTATAGAGAAATAAAATAAGCATATGATAAAAATGGAATGAACTCATTATTAATGAATAAACTGTTAAGATGTTACAGGTAGTTCAAAAGACAATGCCAGGCATGGGTACATTTTTAAATCAGAAATATTATGGTGAATGTGCAAGTGGAGGGAAACTGGCTTCTAACAGAGTGAGGGAGAGAGGTCAGTTGAAACTTTAAAACAGAAACAGAAAAAATTATTTTCACATCTATACAAAATAATCATTTTGTTTTACCATGATCCATGCCCTCAAGAGTTTTTTGTAACTTGTGAACAGTTCAAAGTCAGTGAAATACTAGAATCAGATAATCAGGAAGAATATGTGCTAAAAAAAAAAAAAAATACATAATTTTAACACATACTTGAGATACCCAGTAATATTTTTATTTATTTCACCTTTCCTGACGCATTGTACTGCTCTGGTTGACATATTTCCTACGTCTTTGATTATCTCTGCATATTTGTATATCTGCTTTGTCTAGTGAGGGGCTGAGCTTCTCTGGGGCAAGAACTGTGCCTTGAATTATTATTGTCTCTCCATTATTCCAAATATAGTAATGGATTTTAAGAAACCCTACTTATTAAATAGTTGGTGAAATGAAATGATCAATATTGAGTATTATTGGTCAGCCTCAATGAACATTAGGTCTTTATGGCATGTTGTCCAATAATACCCAAAAATATCATTGGAGGCCTAGGGAAAAGTGGTGCTTGTTTTGTTAGGCTAAATTGCTTGGTTGACATCTACACTCATGTCATTAGGTGATGTTCTTATAGGATTTTATTGGTGAGCAGATAGATCTTTTGGCCCCAGCTTGCCCTAACAATCTAAACAAGATGGGTGGAACTATTCAGCCAGACAAACCTAGATTCAAATACTACTCCATTACCTTGCCCCTCAGGGACTGTGTGACCATAGGTAAAAAATATTTAACTTTTCTGAAATTTTGTTTTCCTCAATTCTCAGTTCTTTAAATTGAGATACTACTATAACCCAGTATTGTTACAAAGATTATATAACATACATAAAAATTTAGTCTAGCAAGGATTGCAATAAATACTATTTTTCTTCTTTCTTTTCGTATTTAAAACAAACAAAAAATCAGTATGAAGTCTCAACCTCTGCTGAATACAATTTTGGATTAAGATTAGCATGAATACTCATAAAATATATATTTTTTTAAGTTTAAATACTTTTAGTTTATAAGATTACTACTTAAGCTACTTTTAACTTAAAAACTGAACATGTTTTAAAGTTAGGATAACTTATAAAACATTTACTTTGCTCCCTCATAATTAAAAAAATTCTAGTTTATTAAAGGTCTTTCTCTATTTCCACCTGATAGAAAACTAAAATGTCAGAATGTTTCTAGAATACACATATTTAGTATCTTATCTCTGTTTTTCTTTTTTTTTTTTTTAATTAAGGGAATTTCAGTCATCCAATTCACAAAACAGATTATCCATTGTATTCATATTCTACAACAGAAAATATCAGCATTCAGGCAGAACACTCAGTATATACGCAGAGTTGGTCTAACAGACTTATATTGCTTTCATGAAAATAGAATCCAAAAATCAGCCTCTTGAAAGGTCTAACTGCATAGAAAGAGATGGTATATGATATTTTCATTGCCAATCCAAAACGGGTACATTTTCTTCTTTTATATGCTGTTTCTTAATTTACAGTTTAGAGCAGGCTTTTCAGCTAAACCAGCAAAAAGATAGCATGGGAGCTGCCTACTTTAATGTGATTTTAAGCCATACTTATTCTTTCAGAAACGCAGAAAAACAGAAATGAAGTTTACCCTCTTTGTTTGCCGATATTTTTATGGCAATTCTGCAATTATTTTTATTCCTCAAAAAATTACATCTGTTGAGGAGTAAGAACATTTGGAACAACTTAAATTAATGCTTCATTTATTTGTCAATTATTTGTCAGAACAGTTTTGTCAATGTATTGTCTCTTCAACGTTGCCTACTATTTAAAAACAAAAACCACATAAACAAAATAAATGGGTATGTCATGTCCTCTGGAAAGCATCTGGGTAATAAGAAATTAAATGCTGATATCCCCGTCGATATGTTTAGAGATTCCTGGGCTTCCATGGAGATTTTAAGACACACGTGAGGTCACTGGCCACGCAATTCTTCCATAGATAATTTTTCAGAGACTCAAAAATTCCCCCTAAGATCATTTACAGGAAGGAAAAAAAATCTTCCAATTTTACCGCAGCCAATTCTAATCTTTTGGGATCTGGAGCTCAGAATTTAGTAGACTGTATCATGAGCACTTCAGCATTTGGAAACCTCTCTGGAGAAAGCTGAAAGAACAACTAGATTGAGGTTTCATACCAGAGAGAGCCGGCTGGCATTCACATGACCAGCATTCCGCATGATTTTGATTTACGAGCTGATCAGATATAAAGCAAATCCTACTTCCCTTTCATTAGTGATAATTAACAATTAATAGAGCAGTAGAGAAGTCAATCTACAAGATTCTTTTCTTTTCTCGTAGATCTGATTATAGGTCATGTTTTCCCTTTAGAAAATTTGCCCACACTAAAATTATGTTTCAAGCAGAAGAAAAGTGCCTGCATTTCCAAATTGGTTATATCACATATCAGTAAAACCTCAGAAATACTGAGAATAATTTCAGGGAAAGGACTATTTAGAATGGAAAAAGCTTTGCCTTAGTGACTTTTTTTTTTTGAGATAGGGTCATGCTCTGTCGCCCGGGCTGGAGTGCAGTGGCCGGATCTCAG
>NW_012115066.1:5280870-5289328 GCF_000951035.1 Colobus angolensis palliatus | reverse complement strand
GCTTGCCACCACGCCTGGCTAATTTTTTTTGCATTTTTAGTAGAGATGAGGATTTCACCATGCTGGTCAGGCTGGTATCGAACTCCTAACCTCAGGTGATCCACCCGCTTCATCCTCCCAAAGTTCTGAGATGACAGACACGAGCCACTGCGCCTGGCCTACTTACTCACTCTTAAAACAGATTCCTCTTAGGATAAATTCTCAAAAGTCTACAATGGCTTATTGTTCTTCAAAGAATATGACTTCTGTCTATTTCTCCCACTACTGGAATCACCATATCTAAGCCCACATATCCATCTTTTAACCAACTGGCCCAGAAGGTATTGAATTTTTGTATGAAAAAGTCCCAGAAAAATTCCAGAGGCTCACTATGTTGTAATGTATGGACAAGTTTCGTGAGTATCGTGTAGTTAGAAATGGATTTACCTCTGCTGGAATTGTATAGCTTTCTATGACAAAATTATGAACATTCTGAGAAAGGATGAAATGAATGCTAAGAAGGCAACCCGCCAGTGTGTACTACAGTAGTATTAATTGCATTTTAATGTGATAAAAATTACCTAGGATGAAGAGACTCATTCATCCGATACTGGGTGAAATCTGAAATTTGGTGTTTCTAGCAAGTTTCCAGGTGATACTGATGCTGCAAACCCACAGATCTCTGAGTAATAAGGCATTAGAATGCCTTATTTGCATGTAATACAAAGTAGAGTACAGCCATTAGAGCCTGAATTTTGGGGACACAGAATCTGGGATTCAATTTCTGAATCTTATTCTTAAGTTTTGGGTGACTTTGGGAAGCTAATTAAATACTTTAAACCTCAGCTTTCACATCTGTCAAATAGCATTACCCATCTCATAAGGGTCTTGTGAGTATTAAAGGAGATTATATATGCACAGTGTTTTATATAGACTTTAAAGTCATTAATACGACTTTCACATTCTAAGTGTTCAATATTATTAGAATAACATTGATTTATGAAATAAAATATAACAACACTATGGTAAAAATCACTACTCTTAAAGAAGTTACTGTTTTTAGAGAAAGAACAAACAGCTGTAAAAATATCTGTGAGATTTCATTCAACTCAGAAGTTTTATTACCAATGACATGAAAATATAATTATTAGTAAAATCAATAAAAATATAATTCATAGTAATAGGGACTGAATTAATGAAGTTTTCTCTAGGATACTTTTTAAAGTCTATTAAGAGAAGAAAATTTGAAATAAAATTACAATTCTTTCCTAAAGATAAAAAAAATTGAGTCCCAATTTATCTGCTTACAGAATTTACATTTAATTTGAGGAGAAAACTAAAATTTATGTATTGGCCAGCTGAAAGAAATATTTTTATTTCAGCCGGGCGCGGTGGCTCACGCCTGTAATCCCGGCACTTTGGGAGGCCAAGATGGACGAATCACGAGGTCAGGAGATAGAGACCATCCTGGCTAACAGGTGAAACCCCGTATCTACTAAAAATACAAAAAAATTAATGAGGCGTGGTGGAGGGTGCCTGTAGTCCCAGCTACTCGGGAGGCTGAGGTAGGAGAATGGCCTGAACCCGGCAGGCGGACCTTGAGGTGAGCTGAGATCGCGCCACTGCACTCCGGCCTCGGCTACTGAGCTAGACTGCGTCTCAATAAAAAAAAAAAGTATTTCTTTTTTTTTCAGATATGATTAGAATTCACTGAAATAAGGTACATGTACATAACTGTAAATTGTACTTTGATTACAAATTATAACTACTTTGGGAAAGTATTTCTTTTTTGAATTTCATAAGAGAAACTGGCTATGTTAGCTTTGCCTCATTCATCCAGATAAAGCAGATACTGACAAAAAGATTAGAATGCAAATGTTTTCTTATTTCCTACAATTACTATTTCTGCTTGAAAGAAAAGGATGTGTGTATTCACTATGAAATCATTTGCATTTGGCTGCAAATTGACAATGAAATCTGGGGGCAGGAAGGAGAGTGCTTTTTGCCAAATTTTAGATGAGTTGGAGAAAAAGAGTGGCTGTAGCCTTATAGATGATGTCAGGAGACTTTCTGTTTTCTTTGCAGTTAAATTAGAGGCATATGCTTCAATATTAAAGTCACTGAAAATGATAATATTTTTCATTTAAGTCCTTGTGCAACATGAAATAAAGTCCATGTTTATATTAAAATGTAGTGCTAAATTCCCAAAACATACAAAGCAGTGGGAGACATAAATAGATCATAAATTGTTATAAATCTTATTAAAATAAAGTGTCTGGAGCAGCATTTTAAAATTTTCCATGAAAGATTAATACTTTATGCAAAGTGAATATAGTAAACCTGACTTGAAATTCAACCCCACTCTTAGTTTAAAAAAAAACAAAAAACAAGAACAGTGTGTACTTAATGACAATCTGATGGTCTTTGCCACTTGAATTTTATTTAAGTTTGATTTTCATAAAGTTTAATTTGGGGAGAATGTAGGAGAATACTTGAAGACAGCAGGATGTTTCTGGACCAATCCTGTTGCTCTCACTCGGTGCCATCAACTGAATGGAGAGAGAGATTCAGAAACAAAAATAGAACTCCAGCCTGGGCGACAAGAGCGAAACTCCATCTCAAAAACAAAACAAAACAAAACAAGACAAAATGGTATCAAAAATAGAAATATTGGGTTGGAATTGCAGATGAGGGATGAGAGAAGGAGTAGTGTGTGTGTTGTGTGGGGTGGGGGAATCATTTTGTGTCATAGGAGAAACAAAGATACGTGAGATCTACAGTTGTATCTCCAAGAACAGCTATTTAAAATCA
This sequence comes from Colobus angolensis palliatus, assembly GCF_000951035.1. NCBI lineage: Eukaryota > Metazoa > Chordata > Mammalia > Primates > Cercopithecidae > Colobus > Colobus angolensis. The sequence goes on along the minus strand of NW_012115066.1, from coordinate 5,286,538 downwards.
GATATCCTGTTTCAAACATTGCTTCTTTATTATGTTGCTTATCTGTATAGCATATGTGAAATGTTTTTATAAAGAAAACTATGATAAGGTAAGGTCAGATTGCTTTTCTTTAGGACAGCAACTTTACCCCCAGGAGACACTTGGCAATGTCCTAGAGATGCTTTTGCTTGTCATAACTGGGAGGGAGAGTGCCAGCGGCATCTAATGAGTAGAGGCCAGGGATACTGTTAGACATCCTACAATGCACAGGGCAGTCCCCTACAACAAGGAAATATTCCACCCAAAATGTTAATAGTGCTGAGGTTGAGAAATCCTGCTTTAGGATTGGGAAGCACACTGCTTCTTTGTTCTTACTCATTTTTTTAAATCAGACTAAATGGTAACCTTACAAACTGTAAGCACTCCACTCATGTTTGGATGTCTTTTTAATTTCCGACAGTCAGGACCCTTTTTTTTTTTAACCTTTTAATTGTCTTTTAAAAGGTCCATTTGCTCATTATAAATAGCACAAATTGAGAAAATAAGTTGAATTTTCCTACAAACTATTTGAAACAGGTGTTTGATTTGATGTCTTGTAGCGAAAATAGATATATCATTGGCTCTGGGGTTAGAATGCCTGAGTGTTAATCCTGGCTTTAAATTTCTCATCTGTGAGTTGGGCTTGTACTTGGAACTACAGTTGGCCCTGAAATAGGTTCCAGGACCCCCGTGGATACCAAAATTTGTATAATCATGTCTAGTTGTCAGCCTGGTGCAACCTGAGGAAAAAGTCCAGTGTTCTGTATATGGGGGTTTCACATCAGGAGAATACTGTATTATCAATCCCTGTTTGGTTTCAGACGTGGGGGTTGGGGAGCCTGACTATATTTACTGAAAAATGTAAATATAGTCTGTAAGTGGACTCACATAGTTTAAACCCAAGCTCTTCAAGTTTCAGTTCTACTTCATAGGGTAACTATAAAGCTTAATTAAACTAATTCATGTAAAGCAGTTAGAATAGAACCTAGCAGAAGCAAGTGCTAAATAAGTGTTAGCTCTTTCTATAAAAGAAACAAAAAATCAACCAACCTTCCTAGCCTTAATCCTGGGTTCTATTTGTGCTCATCCTCCCCAGCATCTGTTACTATATACATGTAAGTGCCAGTAAGATGAAATCTTTTAGCCTCTCCTAGGGGAGACAATTGGGGATCATACAGCAATTGTAGATTTTGTTAGTATGAATACAATAAACAACTTTGCTAGATTAGATGGAATTTTATGTAACTGGGTATTATTGGAAATTCCTTGCCAGATTATAATAGACATTAGAATATGTTCCACGTAATTTCCCTTACTGGACTAGCTTTTTTCGGTGCTATTGTGAAATATCTTTAATTCTCCAACTGCTTAGAAGTCTTTTTAGATATTTTGCTGGGTGCAATGGCACATTTTATATCTATATTGTAGAGTACCTAAATACATTAAAATACAAACCAGTGCTGCTTGTATACGAAGATCGTCATTTATCCAACTACAAATGGCATTGTGCTAGGTGCTGGGAATATAAAGCTGAGTAAGAAAAGTTTGACCTTTAGGCATACATACTCTAATTTGGGAGACAGACACATACAGAGAAGTTGTAGTACAGTGTGGTAAGGAGTGTGCTAGACACATGGACAGAGTGCTGCTGTTGAAATGCACAATTTGTAAACTATATTAAAGGAATTGGATATAATAGGACATAATTTTTCTTTTTCTTCTTCTTTTTTCCAGAATCAGGGTCTTGCTCTGTCACTCAGGTTGGGTGAGGGCAGTGATTCAATCATACAACCTGGAACCCCTGAATTCAAGGGATGCTCCCATCTCAGTCTCCCAAGTTGCCTGGACTACAGGCACAGGCCTCCAGGCTCTGCTAAATTTTAAAAATTTCTTTGTAGAGATGGGGTCTCGCTATGTTGACAAGGCTGGTCTCAAACTACTTGTCTAAAGTAATCCTTTCACCTTGGCCTCCCAAAGTGTTGATTATAGGCATGAGTCACCACACCTAGCCAGGATAAAATTTTAAGCCTTAAAAAAGTTACAGAGGAAGGATAAACTCCTGCAGCACTTCCATTTAATTATCTGAAAAATTAGGCAATTATGGTCAGAGGCAATAGAGATGGAAGTTGATTTACTTAAGTCTATACATTTTATATTTTAATTTCCATATTGTAAGTATCAAGGACTAAACTAAAAAGCATTTAGTTATAGAAATTTCTGGAACATCACCCAAAATTGGATTTTTAAAAAGGCATTTATCTTGCATATAAGAAAGTATAAACACCTACAACAGAAGAGTGAATCTCTGTTTTTTGTTTTGTTTTTGAAATGGAGTCTCGCTCTGTGGCCCAGGCTGGAGTGCAGTGGCGCAATCTCAGCTTACTGCAAGCTCCACCTCCTGGGTGAATGCCATTCTCCTGCCTCAGCCTCCCGAGTAGCTGGGACTACAGGCGCCCATCACCACATCTGGCTAATTTCTTTTTGTATTTTCAGTAGAGACGGAGTTTCACTGTGTTAGCCAGGATGGTGTCGATCTCCTGACCTCATGATCTGCCCACCTTGACCTCCCAAAGTGCTGGGATTACAGGTGTGAGCCACCATGCCCAGCCAAATCTCTGTTTTTTTCTCTGCCAAGTAGATGCAACACTGAAGATATTACATTCAGTTCTTGGTGTCTCACCTTAAGGACTATAGACACGTTGAGGGAAAAGGGAGTAGTCAAGATAACAGAGTGAACACAAATAATGCAATAGGGAAATTGGTTGAGAAAACTGAGCATAAATAGCCCAAGTATAAGCAGGTAATAAAGGGTTGAAAGGGGGCCCAATTTTGTAAGGGGTATTAGGCCACAGATTGTAATATATGGTGGAAGTGATAGAATTGTTGTACCATAGTGTTCATTTCATCCTATAAAGGAATGATAAAGTTAAAAAAAAAACAAACCTGAAATGAGCCATCTGAGGAAACAGAGTGTTCTTACCCTTTGGAGATGTCAGTGTATAGGACTGAACACATTTGGTGGGGTTATTGTTGAGGGATTTAAACATCCTGTGGGTAATGAAGAAACAATGTTTTTTTCTCAACAGTGAGAAATTCTGACATTAAAAAGAAAAACTGGATTAATTTGTACTTTACTAAAAATACTAATAAAAGTTAAGAACGGATTCAATGTTGAATGCTATTCTGGGCTGCATTCAAATATAGAGAAATAAAATTATACCACTGGTGACCCTCGGTTCTGTAACAGAAACGAGATGTCTGTCTCATGAGGCTATTACATTCAGCAAAAAATTTAAATAATGACAATTAAAGGGCGGCTGACTTCCCAAACTAATGAAAGTTCAATATCTTGTAATTATATTGGTGGCACGGAATGGTTGCAAAATATGACTTCGTAGCTCTAATGCAATACTGTAATGAGTCTTTCATTTCAGCTCTATGCTGTATGCTTTCAGATCTCTTGGGCATATGAAATATGCCATTTCCAAAGGAAAAGGAAGTCACTGTTTTTGACATAGTAAAGGAAAGTGGCTGCTAAGGGAACAAAACAATTTAAAATTTCAATTTATTTCAGTAATCATTTATTACACTTGACTTTATACCATTCTCTGTCCTAGATACTGGAAATAATACTATGATTAATAAGGCATAAAACTTGCCCTCAGGGTGTATAGTGTCTAGTGGAAGAGTATAACACATTAAAATTATCTGTTACATGCTTGTGCACTGTTGGTGGGGATGTAGATTCATGTAGCCTTTATGGAAACAGTATGAAGATTTCTCAAAAACTAAAAATAGAGCTACCATTCAACCAGCAATTCCACTAGTAACTGTCTACCCAAAGGAAAATAAATAATTTCATAAAAATGACACTTGCACTTGTATGTTTTTCATAGCACTATTTGCTATCACAAAATCATGGAATCAACCTAAGTGCCCCGAATGGATGATTGGAAAAAGAAAATGTGGTACATATACAACATGGACTACCATGCGTCCACAAAAAAGAATGAAATTATGTTTGTTTTGTTTTGTTTTGTTTTTTGTTTTTTGTTTTTTTGAGGTGGAATCTCACTCTCTCTGTCGCCCAGGCTGGAGTGCAGTGGCACAATCTCAGCTCACTGCAAGCTCCCCCTCCCTGGTTCACACCATTCCCCTGTCTCAGCCTCCCAAGTAGCTGGGACTACAGGTGCCAGCCACCACACCTGGCTAATTTTTGGTATTTTTAATAATGATGGTATTTTTAATAGAGATGGGGTTTCACCGTGTTAGCCAGGATGGTCTCGATCTCCTGACCTTGTGATCTGCCTGCCTCGGCCTCCCCAATTGCTGGGATTACAGGTGTGAGCCACCGCGCCCAGCCGAAATTATGCCTTTTATATCGACGTAGATGGAGCTGGAAGCCATTATCCTAGTGAAATAACTCAGAAAATCGCTTACAAGTGGGAATTAAACACTAGGTATGTATGGACAAAAAGATAACAATAGACACTGGGAACTCCAAAAGTGGGGAGGGTAAGAGAGGGGTGAGGGTTGAAAAATAATCTGTTGGGTACAGTGTTCACTATTTGGGTGATGGGCACACTATAACCTTACCCAAATCTTACCATTACACAATTTACCCATGTAACAAACATGCATATATAAGTAAAAACATATGCTAATTTAAAAAAATATATTACAAAATGGAGAAAGTATACTAATGAAACTATGCACAAAATGCCATGAGAATGCATGGAAGATAGCTATCAGATTTGCTGGTGGATGGCGATGATAGTGAAGAGAATGAGAAATCTGAGAAGAGTAAGAGTAAGTTTAGGAACCCTTTCAGCTGCGTTCTAAAATCATACATAATTTTTCAGGTAGAGACTTATGAACACCATTGAGTAGGCATTACCAAACCATACCTAACTATGAGTGAAAGCATATAAAAAACTGACACTATTGGCGTGATTAAGCATTGGGTATTTCTATAGTCTGAGTGTTTCTGTCCCTCTCTCCCAAATTTATAGGATGAAACATAATTTGCAAATGTGGTATTATTAAGAGGTAGGGTTTTGGGGTGTGATTAGGTTATGAAGGTCCACCCTCTGAATGGAATTATGCCCTTATAAGAGAGGCCTGAGGGAGATGTTCATTCCTTCCACCATGCAAGAACACAGTGAAAAGGCCTAGCATCTATAACCACAGAGCAAGCTCACACCAGATACCAAATCTGCTGGTGCTTTGATCTTGGAATTCCCAGCCTCCAAAACTGTGACCAATAAATTTTGTTACTTATGAATTACCCAGTCTAAAGTATTTTGTGGTTTGTTATCGCAGGCCAAACAGACTAAGACAGATGTCTATGTTGGTAAAGACTTTGATGTGAAGATGTAAAGTTGGGTGAAACAGCCACCAAAGGAAACTGACTCCTTCAAAGATTTTAAATTTAAAACATTTAAATTTAAATTCTTTTTTCTTAATATTCTTTTCCCCAGAGATTGCATACTTTTCAGTAAATTATGATTTTCTACTACTGTTGCTTCTGAGCTATTAATCCCCTACCCAGATATATATATATATATTTTATTATACTTTAAGTTCTAGGGTACATGTGCACAACGTGCAGGTTTGTTACATATGTATACATGTGCCATGTTGGTGTGCT
>NW_012115066.1:5276753-5277090 GCF_000951035.1 Colobus angolensis palliatus | reverse complement strand
TGCTTTCTTGCACTGTTATAAAAGAATACCTGTAACTGGGTAATTTAAAAAGAAAAGAGCTTTAATCTGCTCACAGTTCTCTGGGTTATATAGGCTTCTGCTTCTGGGGAGGCCTCAGGAAACTTACAATCTTGGTAGAAGATTGTACTACAAAGGGGAAGCAAGCATGTCTTCACATGGCCAGCAGGAGAGAGAAAGGGCACAAAGAGGGAAGTGCTACACACTTTCAAATAACCAGATTCTGTGAGAATTCACAAACAGTCAGGAGAACAGCAAGGGGAAAGTCTGCCCCCATGATCCAATCACTGCCCTCTGGGTACCTCTTCCAACACCTGGG
>NW_012115066.1:5268865-5274229 GCF_000951035.1 Colobus angolensis palliatus | reverse complement strand
CTAGTCTTGAGTTCTAATTTGATTGTGCTTTGGTCTGAGAGACTATTGTTATTTCAATTCTTTTGCATTTGCTGAGGAGTGTTTCACTTCTGATTATGTGATCAATTTTAGGGTAAGTGTCATGTGGCAACGAGAAGAATGTATATCCTGTTGTTTTGGGGTGGGAAGTTCTGTAGATATATATTAGGTTTATTGGATCCAGGGCTGAGTTTAGGTCCTGAATATCTTTATTCTTAATTTTCTGTCTTGATGATCTGTCAAATATTGTCAGTGGGGTGCCAAAGTCTCCCACTATTATTGTGTGGGAGTCTAAGTCTCTTGGATGGTCTCTAAGAACTTGCTTTATGAATCTGCTTGCTCCTTTGTTGGTTGCACATATATTTAGGATAGTTGGCTCTTCTTGTTGAAATGAACTCTTTACCATTATGTAATGCTGTTCTTTGTCTTTTTTGATCTTTATTAGTTTAAAGTCGTTTTGTGAGAAGCTAGTATTACAACTCCTGCTTTTTCTGTTTTGCATTTATTTGGTAGATTTCCTTCCATCCCTTTATTTTGAGCCTGTGTGTCATTGCATGTGAGATGGGTGTCATGCAGACAGCATACCAATGGGTCTTGGTTCTTTATCCAGCTTGTCACTCTGTGTCTCTTAACTGGAGCATTTAGCCAATTTACATTTAAGGTTACTATTGATTGTTTGAATTTGATCCTGTCTTGATCTTAGCTGGTTATTTTGTAGACCTGTTTATGTGGTTGCTTTATAGAATTACTGGTTTGTGTACTTCAATGTATTTTTGTAGTAGTTGGGAACAGTCTTTCCTTTCCATATTTAGTGCTTCCTTCAGAAGCTCTTGTAAGGCAGTTCTGCTGGTAATGAATTCCCTTAGCATTTGCTTCTCTGAAAAGGGTCTGATTTCTCCTTTGCTTATGAAGCTTAACTTGGCCAGGTATGAAATTCTGGGTTGGAAATTCTTTTCTTAAAGAATGTTGAATATTGCCCCCAATCTCTTCTGGCTTGTAGCATTTCCACTGAGAGGTCTACTGTTAGTCTAATGAGCTTCCATTTTTAGGTGACCTGGCATTTCTCTGTAGCTGCTCTTAACATTTTTTTTTTTTCATTTGAAATTTAGAGAATCTGATGATTATGCATCTTGAGGATGATCTACTCATAGAACATCTTACTGGGGTTCTCTGCATTTCCTGAACTTGAATGTTGGCCTACCTACCTGGTTCTCATGGATGATATCCTGAAATATGTTTTCCAAATTGGTTCCGTCCTCCCCATCTCTTTCAGGTGCACCAATCAGTCATAGATTCAAGCTTTTAACATAATCTCATATTTCTTGAAGGTTTCCTTCATCCTTTTTTTTTTCTTTTATCTCTTGTCTTGTTTACCTGTCTTATTTCTCAGTCTTTAAGCTCAGATTCTTTCCTCCACTTGTTCTATGCTCCTATTAATACTTGTGATTGCATTATGAAACTTTTGAATTGGTTTTTCAGCTCTATTAAGTTTGCTATGTTCTTCTCTATACTGACTGTTTTGTTTGTCAGCTCCTGCAATGTTTTATGATGATTTTTAGCTTCCTTGCATTGGATTACAATGTGGTCCTTTAGCTTAGTGAACTCTGTTCTTATTCATATTCTGAATTCCACTTCTGTCATTTCAGCCATCTCAGGCTCAGCCCAGTTCTGAACCCCTGATGGGGAGGTGATGTGATTATTTGGAGGAAAGAGGGTACTCTGGCTTTTTAAGTTTTCAGCATTCTTGTGCTGATTCTTTCTCATCTTTGTTTGTGGGCTTATCTACCTTCAGTCTTTGAGGTTGCTGACCTTTAGGTTTTTTTTTTTCTTTTAACAGACTTGTCACTATTCCATAGGGTTGCTGAGATTTGCTGGGGGTCTGGTCCAGTCCTTTGTCACCTCAGATTTTTCAGTACCTAGAGGTATCACCAGTGAAGGCTGTGAAATAGCAGATATGCCAGCCTGCCTCTTCCTTTAGGAGCTTTATTCCATGGGGCTATGGACCTGTTGCTGGCCTCAACACACTATAGGAGGTGGCTGGAGATCCTGGTTGGGAGGTCTTATCCATTCAGGAGGAATGGATTATGACTCACTTAAAGAAGCAGTCTGGCCATGCTTTTGTAGAGCACCTGTTGCTGTGCAGGAGTACTGCTTCCACCCCTGGTCAGCTTGGGCTCTTCAAAGCCTGGAAGCTGGAATGGCTAAGTTGCCCAAACAGCAAAGATGGTGGCCCACCTCTCCCCGTGGAAACTCTGTCCCAGGTAGGCGCATCATTATTGTGAATACCTGGCTGGAATTCCAAGCCAGTGGGTTTTATCTCGTGAGGTGTTGTAGAAGTGGGGCCTGCAGATTATTGCTCCTCAGCACCATAGATTCATTCTCTTTCTTAGGGGTATGTAAAGAGCTCTAACCTCCCACTTTGCCAGAGTTGTAGTTACTTTTGCAGGGAAGCCCAGAGCCAGAGTATGTAAAGCTCCTGGGTCTCCATGCATGCCTGAGTGGCTGCTCTGCTGATCTACATAGCTCTTTGTGTCAGACTAAAGTCCTTAGTGGAGTGGGTTCATGAAGGTGTCTCCTGAACTGAGGGTTGCAAAGATCCTTGGGAGAAGTGTAGTTTCCTAGGTCACACATTTACTCATTGCTTCCCTGGGTTGGGGAAGTACTCTTAGCTCCATGTTGCTCCCAGTTGAGCTGTTGTTTTGCCTTTTGTTTTTCTCCATTCTCCATGGGTCAGGTTGTTTCCTTGGTTAGTCCCAGTGTGAATACCTGGATATTTCAGTTGAAGGTGCTGTATTTACTTGCCTGTTTTCTTTCTCTTTGTGAGTGCCACATACCCTAGTTGCTTCTAGTTGGCCATCTTGACCACACATCCCCTGAAACTAATAGTTATTGTATTATATATTATATTTCATTGTTCCAAGATGCCTTCCCACACATTTTAATATGTTATAAATCATATGTATCTTACAATTGATTATGTCATATAGTCACTTTCTATAAGGTGGCTTTCATATCATAGCTGTCAAGTCAACCACTGTATAATATTGTTTTTGCAGATTGCATGACAGTACAACTGTAATCACTTGATTATTCAGTTAAAAAACACTTCATGGGCCATCTGAAGAAGGAATAGATGTCCTGGTTCTTGTCTCAAAACTTTCTGTTGAAAGCATCTGTACTAAAGTTACAGTATGTACATCAATGGCTTGAGAAGACTTCTAAGAGATAAGACTGGAGCACTCTTTAAGAAATGCCACATTATTCCAGGCGTGGTAGCTCACGCCTGTAATTCTAGAACTTTGGGAGGCCGAGGTGGGTGGATCACAAGGTCAGGAGATCAAGACCATCCCGACTAACCCGTGAAACCCCGTCTCTACTAAAAAATACAAAAAAATTTAGCTAGGCATAGTGGTGGGCACCTGTAGTCTCAGCTACTCAGGAGGCTGAGGCAAGAGCATGGTGTGAACCCAGGAGGTGGAGCTTGCAGTGAGCTGAGATCACACCACTGTACTCCAGCCTGGGTGACAGAGCAAGACTCCATCTCAAAAAAAAAAACAAAAAAAAAACAAACAAAAAAACCAAAAAAATCACACAAGAAATGCCACATTATTAAAACTTTTCTTAGCACAAAAGAGGTTGCCATTTGTAAAAGCATGAACCACAACAGTTCGGAGTTGAAAATTGATTCAAGTGTAGATCTCAGAGAGACAGAACAAGGTAGTGGGGTAGGGCTCTCCAGCCATCATCTCACCCATAGAAATATCAATTTGAATAACTATTCACACATGAAAACACCTTCCTAAAAGCTAATTAAAGTAGGTGAAAAATCACAATACCAGGATGTATCATTGAACAGAGTAGGAAGATGTATTGAATAGGATAGGAAGGGCAGTTTCACCTTACCCACACTCACCCTATACCAACGCTACAAAATATAGTACTGGAAGAGATACCATCTGCTTGGGAGAAAGAGAAATGTGAGTACAGGACTTTCAGACTTGATCTCTGAACAGCACAACCACTGGGCCAACTTCAGCACCCCCAGGTTCTGGACAGTTGGCAGCAGCAGGTGATCCTCAGTGGTCATGGGCTTCTGGTATGCCACGTTTTTAAAGTTTTTTCAAATATTCAAAACTTTACTTTTAAAAATAGCATTCACTACAATTTAAAAGCCTAGAGAAGCTCCATTTTACCCCACCCAAAGAGTTGATAAACATATAAAGCAAAGCTAGTTCGTTTTTAAAACAACATTATTTAAAAGGTGAAAGATAGCATCCATAGGTCTTAGTCCAACTTCTGAAAGGTAGTGCAGTTCTCAGGTAATCAGGCTTCTGGCATGCATCAGCACTGCACCTCTTACAGCAAGCCCTGAATTTCTGTTAGTTCCATGATAGCTACAGCTGCCTCAGGCTTCTCGCCTGCCCTAAGACTGTGGCTGCTGCAGGTCTTTCTCAGACAAAACTAGTCTGCAAAGACTGCAATAAGTATCTATTAATATTTCTTCCAATGAACAGACATTGACACACCACTACAAGGATCAAGAGCAAGCAAAGAAACATGACAGCACCAAATAAACAAAAGAAAGTGCCAGTGACTGACCCTAAAGGATTATAGCTGTATTAATTGCCTGACAGAGAATTCATAATAACTGTTTTAAAGAAGCTCAATAAACTTCAAGAAAATATGGAAAAATAATTCAATGAAACAAGAAAAACAATGTGTCAAGAAGAAGAAATTTAACAGGAATTGAAACAATTTTAAAAATTCAACCAAAATCCTGAGGATGAAAAATCGACAAAAAAATACAATTTAAAAATACAACGTTAACAACAGAATTGACCAAGTATAAAAAAACTATCAATTCAGACAAGTTATTTGAAAATACATGGAGGAGAAAAAAGAAAAAAAACAAGATAAAAGAAATTGTAAAACTTATAGGATTTGTGGGATAGCATCAAAGTCACAGGAGTCATAGGAGTTGAAGAAGGAAAAGAGAAAAGATAAAGGAGTAAAAAGCACATTAAAGAAATTGTAGCAGGAAACTTTCCAATCCTGGAGGAATATGTAAACATCCAGGCACAGGAAGGGTCAAAGGTCTCTGATCAGATTCAATCCAAGTAAGATTACCCCGAGAAATATAATCAAATGGTCAAAAATCAAAGAGAAGATCGTGAAAGCACCAAAGAAGCAGATGTCATACAAGTGTTCCAATAAAACTAGCAGCAGACTTTCAGCAGAAGCCTTACAAGACAGGAGACACTGGGATGATATAGTCAAAGTGCTGAAGGAAAAACATTTTAAACCAAGAACACTGTAACCAGAAAAGTTATTTTTAAAACTGAAGGT
>NW_012115066.1:5266556-5267930 GCF_000951035.1 Colobus angolensis palliatus | reverse complement strand
GATACAAAAATAAAAATCAAGGAGTCAACACATACTATTCAAGAGAATAATAGCCACAAAGGAAGACAAGCGAGAGAGAAAGAAAGGAACAAAAGATCTATAAAACAACCAGAAAACAGTTAACAAAATGACAGCAGTAAGTCCTTGAATTTAAATGGATAAATATCCAAACAAAAGACATAGAGTGTCTGAATGGATTTACAAAAGCAAAAAGACCCAGTTATATGCTGCCTGTAACAGACTCATTTCACCTAAAAAGGACATACATAGATTGAAAGTAAAAAGATCAAAAAACTTAGTCCATGCAAATCGAAGCCAAAAGAAAGCAGGAGTAGCTGTACTTACATCCGATGAAATAGACTTTAAGATAAAAACTATGAAAAAAGAGACAGCAAAAATCATGATATAATGAAAAATGAGTCAAATCATCAAGAGAATGTAATAGTTGTAAATATATGTGTATCTAATATTGGAGCACATAAAGATAGAAAGGAAATATAACAATATCTGAAGGGAGATATAGACTGCAACACAATAATAACAGGAGATATCAATATCCAACTATTAGCAGTGGACAGATCATACAGACAGAAAATCAATAAAGAAACACTGGACTTAAACTACACTAAATTAAATGGACATAACAGACATATGCAGAACATTCTATTCAACAGCTACAGAATGCTTACTCTCTTCAACTACACATGGGACATTTTTCAATATGGAGCATATGTTAGGCCACAAACAAGTCTTAACACATTTAAGAAGATTGAAATTATATCAAGCATCTTTCTGACCACAATGATGTAACTAGAAATCAATAACAGGAGAAACTTGAGAATATTTACAAATATATGGAAATTAAACAACATGTTCCTAAACAACCAATGGGTTAATAAAACAATTAAAAATAATATTTAAAAATGTCTTGAAACTAACAAAAATGGACAAACAACATACCAAACCCTATGAAATACAGCCAAAGCAGCCCTAAGAGGGATATTCATAGCAATAAATGCTTTCATCAAAAAATGAGAAAAATTTCAAATAACCTAATGTTTCACCTCAAAAAACTAAGAAAACAATAATAAAGTATCTCAAAGTTAGTGAAAAATAGGAAATAATAAATATCAAAGCAGAGATAAACAAAACAAAGTATAGAAAGACCATAGAAAAGATCCACAAAACTGAATTGCTTTTCAAAAGGTAAACAAAATCAGCAAAACTTTAAGTAGATTATCTAAGAAAAGAAAATTTTTAAAAAATCAGAAATGAAGGCCGGGCATGGTGGCTCAAGCCTGTAATCCCAGCAGTTTGGGAGGCCGAGACGGGCGGATCATGAGGTCAGGAGATAGAGACCATCCTGGCTAACAC
>NW_012115066.1:5239912-5266480 GCF_000951035.1 Colobus angolensis palliatus | reverse complement strand
ATTTTGTTCTTCATCAAATATAAGAACTTACAGAGCCAGACTCCATCTCAAAAAAAAAAAAAAAAAAAAAAGAAATGAAAGAGGATACCTTACAACTGATGCTACAGAAATACAAAGGATCATAAGAGACTACTACAAATAATTATGCATCAATAAATTGGACAACCAAGAAAAAATGAAATTCCTTGAGACCCAAAGCCAGCCAAGGCTAAATTATGAAGAAATAGAAAATGCTAACAGACCAATCATGAATAAGTAGATCAAATCATTAACAAAAAGTCTTCCATCAAAGAAAAGCTCAGGACTTAATAGCTTCATACTAAATTCTATCAAACATTTAAACAAAATCTAATACCAATTCTTCTTAAACTCTTACAAAAAATTAAAGAGGAAAGAATACCTCCAAACAACTTTTACAAAGCCAGCATCCTGATACCAAAGCCAAACAGGAGTTACAATAAAGGAAAATTATAGGCCAATATCCCTGAAGAACATAGATGCATAAATCCTCAGCAAAATACTTATAAACCAAATTCAATAGCATGATGAAAAGATTATCTACCATGATAAAGTGAGATTCATCACAGAGATGCAAGGATGACTCAATAAATCAATATATGTGTTAAAACCCATTAACAAGCATGAAGGATAAAAACAATGTGACTATTTCAATAGATGCACAAAAACCATTTAACGAAGTTCAACATTCTTTTGTGATAAAAACACTCACGAAATTAGGTATATAAGGAATGTACTGCAATGAAATAAAGGCCATACATGATAAACCCAAAACCAATATTATATCCAGTGGTGAAAATTTGAAAGGTTTTTCTCTAAGATCTAGGATAAGACAAGGTAACCCATTCTCGCCACTTCTATTCAATATTGTACTGGAGGCCACAGCCATAGCAATTAGAAAAAAACAAAGAAATAAAACGTGCCTTGATTGGAAAAGAAGAAATTAAAATGACTGTGTTTGCAGGTTACAAGATTTTATACAACCCTAAAAATTCCACCTAAAAATGTTAGAATTGCTAAACTAATTTAGTAAAGTTGCAGGCTACAAAATTAGCATAAAAAATTAGTAGTGAAGGTGGGCCTAATGGCTCACACCTGTAATCCTAGCACTTGGGAGGCTGAGGTGCAGGGAATCATTTGAGGCCAGGAGTTCAAGATCAACCTGGGCAGTTTAGCAATACCTCACCTCTGAAGAAAAAAAAAATAAGACAATTAGTAACATTTCTATACATTGACAGCAAATGATCTGAAAAAGAAATTAGAAAGATAATCTCATTTATAATTGTTACAAAAATAAATGCTTATGAATAAATTTAAAGAGATGAAAGATCTCTACATGGAAAACTACAAAATTATTGATGCAAGTATCTGAAGAACACAAATAAATGGAGCTATATCCTGGGTACATGCAATGGGAAAATTAAGACTGTTAAAATATCCATACTGTCCAAAGTGATCTTCAGACTCAACACCATCCCTTCAGAATACCAGTAACATTCTTCACAGAACTAGAAAACAAATTCTAATATCTTATGGGCCTCCAAAAAGGTCCTGAATGGCCAAAGCAATCTTGAACAAAAAAAACAAAACTGGAGGAAATCACACTATGTGCCTTCAAAATATACTACAAAGCTATAGTAACCAAAGCATCATGGCATTGGCATAAGAACAGACACATAGACCAAGAGAGCAGAATAGGGAGCCCAGAAATAAATCCAAGTATTTACAGCTAGCTGATGTTTGACAAAGGTACCAAGAACGTACAGTAGGTAAAGAGTACTGTCTTCAATGAATAGTGTTGGGAATACTGGATATCCACATGCAAAAGAATGACATTAGACCCTTACTCATATCATAGACAAAAATCAACTTGAAATGAATTAAAAACATATGTGAGACCCCAATTTATGAAACTACTAAAAAAAGGTGAAAAGCTGTATGACTGGTTTAGGTAATGCATTTGTAAACGACCCATAAAGCACAGGCAACATACGCAAAAGTAGTCATACAAGATTACATCAAACTAAAAAGCTTCTGCACAGTAAACAAAACTAATAAAAAGAGTGAAGAGACAACCTAGGGAATAGGAGAAAATATTCACAAACTGTACATCTGATAAGAGGTTAATATTTAAAATATACAAGGAACTTAACAAAAAAAAACCAAATAATTGAATTTAAAAATGAGCAAATGATCTGAATAGGCATTTCTCAAAAGAAGACACGCGAATCATCAACAGGTATATAAAAAAATCATCACTAATCTCTAATCATAAAGGAGATATAAATTAAACCACAATGAGACATCTCACTCCTGTTAAAAATGGGTTTTATCAAAAAGACAATAGATAACAAATATTGGCAAACATGTAGAGAAAAGGGAACTCTCACATACTGTTGGTGGGAATGCAAGTAGTATAGCCATTAGAGAAAACAGTATGAAGTTTTCTCAATTTATTAAAAATAGAACTACCTTATAATCCCACAATTCCACTCCTAGATATGTATCCAGAGAAGATAAAATCAGTAAGTCAAAGAAATATCTGCAATCCCTGTTTACTGCATCATTATTCACAATAGCCAAAATACAGACTCAAGCTAAGTATCTATCAATGGATGAATGGATAAAGAAAATGTGGTACATATACACAGTGGAATACTATTCCAGCATAAAAATGGAAGGAAACCCTGTCATTGGTGACAACATGGATGAACCTGAAGGGCATTATAAGTGGAACAAGCCAGGCACAGAAAGACAAATACAACATGATCTCACCCATAAGTAGAATCTGAAAAAGCTGATCTCATAGAAGTAGAGAGTAAAATAGTGGTTACCAGGGCATGGGGTATTTGGTAGTAGAGGGGTTAGGAAGATGTTGGTCAAATGATAGAAAATTTTAGTTTAATAAGAGAAATAGGTTAAAGAAATCTAGTGTACAATATGGTGACTATACTTAACAATATACTATACTAAAAAATGCTGAGACTCTGGATGTAAAGTCATCTCACCACAAAAATAATAACTATGGCAGAAATCTGTATGTGAATTAGCAAGATTTATTTATTATAAATGTATGTGTACTTCAAAATAATATCTTGTACATTTTAAGTCTGTACTTTTTTCTGCCAATTAAAAAAAAATTAAAAAGAGTAAGACCTTCAATGAGATAATTTTTCAGGAAAACCATATTCATTTTTTTTCTGTTTGTAAGTTTCTTTTTATGTTCATATGAGAGGAATATATAACAGAAGATTTATTTTAAAAGTTTAAATTGAAAAGCCTAAGTGATAAAATATTATGATTTATGTGACAGCATTTAGATTTCCTTAATGATTAATAAAATATTAACATATTTGACAAACAGTAGAATCTTGTATTTAATGAAACATATAAAAATTCACTCTTTTATAAAATCTTGGGTCACTTCATACATTTTTTAAGTAAAATCATAGAATCATAGTTAAAAATAGGGCATTAGAAATCATCTGATTTTTTCACATTGAATATACAAATATTATAATTATATATAAATTAAGTTACCTATTTTCAAGGATATAGTTACTGATCTGACATATTCAGTGTTTTTTCTTGTCTATTGTATCCATGTTGAGTAATTCATTTCTCTCTTGATATTATATGGAAAAACTGTATTGCAGCAATCTCGTTTTATACTAGAAAGAGCTGGCGTCATAAACAGAAGGTTCTAAAAGTGTTGCAAGATGCTAAGAAATTCCTGAAGCCTATTTTATCCTTTGTTCCTGATAACTTGCCTTCCTGCCATGTGCTGTGAGGCCTATGATTCAAATGAGCTTTCTGCAAAACATGGATAACAAAAATATGCTTTGCTTCTGAAAAACCTCCCTACCCACCCCCCACCACCAACAGAAGGAAAACATAGTCATGATTAACAGCCTTCCTACAAGGAATATGCTATACTTTATATTAATTCACTCTTAGCTTCTCATAAATAATAGGAACCACCAATGCACCAAGGTTTTGATTTTTTAGCATTAAATTTAGAGTCAACTTTTAGCAAGTGAGACAAACCTATTAACTGAGCTGTATTATAGTCATTTAACAGAAATTTAAATTTAGGTTGGCAAGTTGAGACGTACTCAGGGAAATGTACAGGCACACATTAGAGGTATTGCTGTTTTAGTACCAGTTGAAATAAAACAAATAATAAAGAAAAACACATAAGTTTTTTGGCTTACTAGAACATACAAAAGTTATGTTTATACTACACCACACTCTATTAAGTGTAAGATAGCTTTGTGTCTAAAAAGCCAAACTATATACCTTAATTTAAATATACTTTTCTTGCTAAAATATATTAAAAATTATCTCAGTCTTCAGTAGATTGTAAATTTTGTTGATGGATGGTTTTGCCTTGATGTTGATGGCTGTTCATTGAACGGGGTGGTATTTGTTGAAGACTGGGGTGGCTGTGGCAATTTCTGAAAATAAGACAACAATGAAATTTGCCACATCAATTGACTATCCTTTTACAAAAGATTTTTCTGTAGCATGCGATGCCCTTTTACAGCATTTTACCCACAGTAGAACTTCTTTCAGAATTAAAGTCAGTCTTTTCACATGCTGCTGCTGCCTTATCAACTAAGTTTATATAGTATTCTAAAGCCTTAGATGTCATTTCAACAATGTTCACAGCATCTTCACCAGGAGTAGATTTCATCTCAAGAAACCACTTCCATTGCTCATCCCTAGCAAGGAATTCCTCATATGTTCAAATTTTATCATGAGATTGCCACAATTCAGTCACATCTTTAGGCTTCACTTCTAAATCTGGTTCTCCAGCTGTTTCCACCACACCTGCCATGACTTCCTCCACTGATGTCTTGAACTCCTCAAAGTCATCCATGAAGGTCAAAATCAACTTCTAAATTCCTGTTAATGTTGATATTTTTACTTCTTTTTATGCATAACAGATGTTCTTAATGACATTTAGAATGGCAATCCTTTCCAGAAGGATTTCCATTACTTTGCCCAGATCTATTAGAGCAGTGTTTCCCAACCCCTGTGAGGAACTGGGCTGTGCTGCAGGAGGTGTGTGGTGGGTGAGTGAGCAAAGCTTCATCTGTGTTTACAGCCGCTCCTCATTGCTTACATTATCTCCTGAGCTCCACCTTCTGTCAGATGAGTGACAGCATTAGATTATCCTAGCTGCACGAGGCCTGTTGTGAACTGTTCATGTGAGGGATCTAGGTTGCATTCTCCTTATGAGAATCTAATGCCTGGTGATCTGTCATTGTCTCCCATCACCCCCAGATAGGAACATCTAGTTGCAGGAAAACAAACTCAGGACTCCTACTGATTCTACATTATGGTGAGTTTTGTATTTGTTTTGTTATGTATTATAATGATAATAATAACAGAAATAAAGTGCACAATAAATGAATGCAATGTGCTTGAATCATCTCAAAACCATCCCTCCCCCCTTGTCCATGGAAAAATTGCCTTCCATGAAACTAGTCTCTGGTGCCAAAAAGGTTGAGGACTGCTGCGTTAGAGGAATCACTGTTTATGGGAGCTATGACCTTATGAATTGTATCTACTTGATATTTAAAAGTAAAAATGACTCTGATCCATGGGCTGAAGAATGGATGTTGTGTTAGCAGGCATGAAGACAACATTAATCTCTTTATTCGTCTCTATCAGAGCTCTTCAGTGACTACGTGCATTGTTAATGAGCAGTAAAATTTTGAAGAGAATCTTGTTTTCTGAGCAGTAGGTCTCAATAGTGGTATAAAAATATTCTATAAGCCATACTATAAACAAATGTGTCATCATACAGGCTTTGTTGTTTTTTTAATAGAGCCCAGGCAGAATAGGTTTAGCAGAATTCTAAAGTACCCTAAGATTTTGGAAATGGTTACTGAGTCCTGGCTTTACCTTAATGTCACCAGCTACATAAGTCTCTAACAAGAGAGTCAACCTTTCCTTCCGACTTCTCATTATCTATAAAAGTCTTAGATGACGTGCTTCAATAGAAGGCTGTTTTGTGTACATCAGAAATCTGTTGTGTAATAGAACAACCTTTATCAATGATCTTAGCTAGATTTTCTGGATAACTTGCTGCAGCTTTTACATCAGCACCTGCTGCTTCACCTTGCATTTTTATGTGCATAAATGGCTTCTTTTCTTAAATATCATTAACCAACCTCTATGAGCTTCAAACTTGTTTCCTGCAGCTTCCTCACCTCTCTCACCCTTCACAGAGTTAAAGAGAGCTAGCAACTCGCTCTGGATTATGTTTTGGCTTAAGAAAATGTCATGGTTAGGTTGATTTCCTATTTAGACAACTTAGCTAATGGGTGCAGGAGAGCTAGCTTTTGATCTGTCTCATCTCTTGACTTGCCTTCCTCATGAGCCTTAATCATGTCTAGCTTTTCTTTTAAAATGGTAGGTGGCCTTTCACTTCAACACTTGGAGGACATTGTAGCGTTATTAATCAGGACAATTTCAATATTTTTGAAAAATCAATATTGCTTTATTTCAGGGAATAGGAAGCTTGAAGGAGAGAGAGTGGCCATTCAGTGGAGCAGTCAAAACATAAACATTTACTAATGAAGTCTATGGTCACAATTTGTGGCATTCCAAAGCAGTGACAATAATAACATCAAATATCACTGATCTCAGATCACCATGACAGACAAAATAATAATGAAAAAATTTGAAATATTGTGACACAGAGACACAAAGTGAACACATGCTGTTGGAAAACTTTTGTTGATAAACTTGCTCAACAGGGATTTCACATTCCTTCAATTTTTAGAAATCACAATATCTGCAAAGCACAATAAAGGAAAGCACAGTAAAATGAGATATGCCTATACTATTTTTCTATTCTCTATTGGCTCCATCTTTAGAATTAAATAATAAAGCTGGCAAGCCTGTTGCCTGGTTAATAGTGAACAAATGTCTGCTAAAATGAAAATAAAACGAAAAAAAAAAGGCCAGGGTTATATCCTTTGGTTCTAAGACTGAAAGTAAGTGTATAGTCCTTGCAGAGCCAAACATTAGCACCAAAGTGGGTTTTTGCAAAAGGTCTTTGCTGGGGACACTGTTTCTGCTGGTTGATTTCTTTAATAGCACTACTCTGCCTCATCCACCACTGACTCAGTAGGTGTGACAGGAGAAAAAACTCACTGTGACAAGGAGCTAAGAAAGGTTGACTTCTGTACCTGCATTTTCTCATAAAAAAAAAACATGGGCAGTAACACAGAGCCATTTCTATGGTCCCATTTTTGTCTCTCCTTTTTTTTTCTTCATACAAAAAATATCAAGTAAAATATCTCAGTTTAAATTTACATTTCTATTTCAAATAACACTAGAACTCCTGCTATGAGTTTCAAAATAAAATTAAATGCATTTCTTTATTATTGTGATTGTGTTTAGCTAACCTAGCACATCTGGCTATGGTAGAAAAGTGATAGTCTTGGAAACTATAAATGATCTGAAAAGGAAGGTATAGAGATTCAGAGTGTGAACGGACTCACTGTATCTAAATCATCCCCTTAATAGAATTAACTTTGCCCTGGAGTCTTGTTCTCAGTGATACAGATTATTCAAGAAAAATCTGATGCTTTATCTTAAAGTAGAGAAACAACTCAATTTTTTTTTTTTTTTTTTTTTTTTGAGACGGAGTCTCGCTCTGTCACACAGACTGGAGTGGAGTGGCGTGATCTTGGCTCACTGCAACTTCTGCCTCCCGGGTTCAGGCTATTCTCCTTTCTTGGCCTCCCTAGTAGCTGGGATTACCGTTGTGAGCCACTACATGCAGCTAATTTTTTATAATTTTGGTAGAGACAAGGTTTCACCATGTTGGCCAGGCTGGTCTTGAACTCCTGACCTCAAGTGATCTGCCCACCTTGACCTCCCAATGTGCTGGACTTACAGGCGTGAGCCACAGCACCTGGCCAAGAACAGCTCAATCTTAATTTGGATGGAGTAAATATAAGCAAGAACCCAAAAGGAAGAGAGTTGTTAGATTTTATTTTTACTCTTTCAGGCTGTAGTATAATGACAACACCTGGAAAGTTGAGTGCTGAACACACAGTCATTTTTTTGATGAGTCAATCAGTCTAAGGTGGGTTTATTAGAATGAAGCAATATGTTGTCAATTGCTAATAATCACAACATGACCTGTGTTTCAGAATTGTTTTGTGAAAGTGTAATCAGCACAACCACTATCCTTCATGCAATATTGTTTGTGGAATAGAATGATATTTGTTATGTTCTGCTACCGACCTCCTTGTTTGTTTTTGTTTGTTTGTTTGTTTGTTGAGATAGAGTGTCGTTCTGTTACCCAGGCTGAAGTGCAGTGGCGTGATCTCGGCTCACTGCAAGCTCCGCCTCCCGGGTTCACGCCATTCTCCTGCCTCAGCTTCCCGAGTAGCTGGGACTGCAGGCGCCCGCCACCACGCTTGGCTAATTTTTTGTATTTTTTGGTAGAGACAGGGTTTCACCATGTTAGCCAGCATGGTCTCGATCTCCAGACTCCGTGATCTGCCTGCCTCGGCCTCGCAAAGTGCTTGGATTACAGGTGTGAGCCACCGCGCCTAGCCTGCTTGGTTGTTAAACAGACATTATGTTTTACATTCCAGTTTCAACTTCTTCTTCTTTTGGCTATAACTTTGCTTTTCTTCAGATGTCCACATCTCCACTGACTAGTCTCTATGCTTTAAGAAAAGTGATTTCCCCTTTGGTTTACTGTGTGAATCATGTGGATGAGGAATGGCTAGTCACTGAAATGCATCTTCAGTATTATTGGTTCAAAGATAGGTAATTTAGTAGAGACTAATGGTATACAAGATATTTGCTGAAAGATTTCTTAGAAGAAATATTCCCCACTCTTCAATCTCTCCCTCTTCCTAGGCATGTAGAGAAGGATCCAGGATCCAGGGGTTATCAATAGTCATCTTGTGACCCAAGGGAATGCTTTTCTTAGAATGACACTCACACCGTAGATGGCAGAGTAAAAGGGTTGAAATGTTTTAAAAAATGAATACTGGTTCAATGAATCAAACATGTCCTGACATCCGACCCTGGTTCTGGCCGTTGAAATTATAGGGGACAATAAATCCTCTTTATTAAGCAGGCTTGAGTTGAGTTTTCTGTTATGTGCATCATAAAGTCCTAACTGCTAGAATATATGTTTAACATATGTGACATAACTAAATACAAATGAGGCTTTTTGACAGAGCATTCTTCCAAAGGTATTGCTGAGCTGTTTTCATGAATTTAAGAATCATAATCTGAGCTTCATTGTTCAGTTTACATCTTCCAAATCTATACATCTATTTAGAATAAACAAAAAACGTCTTCAACTTTAGAAAAATATTAATCAGGAGTGATGATCCACAATAAAGAATAAAACACCTACACATTGTACTAGATCCTTAGCCATCATATACTGATATGAGTATTAATCAAATTTATAGTATACAACTTCAAAACTCAACAAATAAAAAATTGGCCCCTTGGCTTTCAAGCATCAATCCAGGTGCACTGGCTCACACCTGTAATCCCAGATATTCAGGAGGCTGAGGCAGAAATATCCCCTGAGGCCAGGAGTTCAAGGCTGCAGCAAGCTATGATCATGTCACTGCACTCCAGCCTGGGTGACAGAGTGAGACACCCATCTCTAAAACAAAAATCAAACAAAACATGAAAACACCAGCCACTTTTTTATTGTTATGACAGAGAAGGGTTTTCTTTTTCATGATGTAACTGATTTTTATCTCTTCTTATTCTCTGCTTTAATGTTGTGACATAGAAGCCTCTCAAGCTTTTTTTTTTTTTTTAAATACAGGATGTTGCTCTGTTGCCCAGGCTGGAGGGCAGTGGTATAATGACAGCTCACTGCAGCCTCAGACTTCTAGGCTCAAATAGTCCGTTCACTTCAGCCTCCCGAGTAGCTGAGACCATAGGAACATGCCACCACACCCAGCTAATTAAAAACAAAACAAAAAACTGTAGAGATAGGGTCTCACTATGGTACCTAGGCAGATCTCGAACTCCTAGTTTCAACTGATCCTCCTGCCTTGGCCTCGCAAAGTGGTAGGATTACAGATGTGAGCCAATGCACCTGGCCTCAAACTTCTTTCAGCAGGAAGATAACTCAAATTAGGATATGAGTTATTTTCATAAGAACATGATGCAGACTTGGCCTTACCATGGCGTGGGTCCTAATGGAAGGACAGTAGCAGGCACTGCATAGAGACAACTTGTGTATGTGCTACAGATGTACTTTCAATATCCCTAGACAGCCTGCTCAAGGATGCTCTCCAGAGTGACACATGTGATAGATGCCAGCTAATCCATTTATTCCAAAATGAAAACCAACCAAGATTCATCCTTCCCAGATTATCAGAACTTTCCCCATCCCTCTCTACCTTCTCTCTTATCAATCCTGCTTCTTCTTTTGTTCCATAAAATAGTTCATGGAACAAAAGGTGGCAGGGCACAGTGGCTTATGCCTGTAATCCCAGTACTTTGGAAGGCTGAGGCAGGCGGATTGAATGAGGTCAGGATTTCGAGGCCAGCCTGGCCAGCATGGTGAAACCCCGTCTCTACTAAAGATACAAAAATTAGCCAGGCACGGTAGCGGGCGCCTGTAATCCCAGCTACCAGGGAGGCTGAAGCAGGAGAATCACTTGAACCCGGGAGGCGGAGACTGCAGTGAGCCGAGATCTCACCATCTCACTCCGTTGGGTGACAGAGCAAGGCTGTGTCAGGAAGGAAGGAAGGGAGGGAGGGAGGGAGGGAAAGAAATAGTTCAAAGGCAATTTCCCACATATGGATATAAACTTTCTGAAATTTTCAAATAATATATCTGATGAATATATCTAAGGTATTCTTCTAAGTTATTCTTTTGTTGTTGTTGAGATGGGGTCTCACGCTGTCACCCAGGCTGGGGTGCAGTGGCATGATCATTGCTCACTGGAATCTTAACCACCTGGGCTGAAGTGATCCTCCCACTTCAGTTTTTGGAGTAGCTGTGACTACAAATGCTCACCACCATGCTTGGCTAATTTTTGTATTTTTTGTGAAGATACAGTTTCACCATATTGCCCAGATGGGTCTTGAGCTCCTAGGCTCAAGTGATCTGCCCACCTTGGCCTTCCAAAGTGCTAGAATTATAAGCGTGACCCACCTTACCCGGCTGAGTTATTCTTTAATAACTGAATAGTTCTGAACTATTCTTTTGACAGGTCCAAGCTCCATTTCTTTGCTGACATTGCTCACAAATATAAATTACTATGGGACTTCTATACCACTGGACTTAAATATTCAGGACTCTTGTTTAAAATAATTGTCCACCTCCTTATTTCCAAGAAATAAGGAAATTCTCATGCCTTATATTGCTGCATCTCAGTCACTTACAGAAGGTCGGTCCTTTTAGGCTATATAATACCATGGAGAATTTCACGTTCATATCGCTCTGTATAGGCCATATGCTACTTTGATTCAGGCCCACACACTGCACCCCTCTGCCACAATGATTCTTCCAAACCCTTTTCTGTGCCCATGAGAAATCTTTTAAGAGTTCCTTTTCTTTGTGTTGTAAAAAAATCTCTGTCTTTTTTTTTTTAAGACAGAGTCTCGCCCAGACTTGGGTGCAGTGGCACAATCTTAGCTCACTGCAAGCTCCGCCTCCCAGGTTCACGCCATTCTCCCGCCTCAGCCTCCGAGAGTAGCTGGAACTGGAGGCGCCTGCCACCAAGACCGGCTAATTTTTTGTATTTTTTTTTTTTTTTTGAGATGGAGTCTCGCTCTTTCACCCGAGCTGGAGTGCAGTGGCCGGATCTTAGCTCACTGTAAGCTCCGCCTCCCGGGTTTACACCATTTTCCTGCCTCAGCCTCCGGAGTAGCTGGGACTACAGGCGCCCGCCACCTAGCCCGGTTAGTTTTTTGTATTTTTTTAGTAGAGACGGGGTTTCACGGTGTTAGCCAGAATGGTCTCAATCTCCTGACCTAGTGATCCACCCGCCTCGGCCTCCCAAAGTGTTGGGATTACAGGCATGAGCCCCCGTGCCCTGCCAAAAATCTCTTTCTTAACTGAAACCTTGCTATTTACCAAACACACCATCTTCCTGAAGTCTTCTCAAGTGGAAGGGGGTTTTCCTCCCTTTTCCCAACATCCATAAGGTGAATTGTGGCAAATATCCCCCTGTTTGTTATTGAAGCCTCCTGTCTTAGTCATTTCTGGCTGCCACAACAAAGTATCATAAACGGAGTGACTTCTAAACAACACAGTCTTATTTCAGACAATACTAGAGGCTGAGTGACAGCATGGCTGGGTTATGTTGAGGACTCTTTTCTGAGTTTCAGACTGCAGTGTTTTCCTTGTATCCTCACATGGTAAAAGAGAGAGTGAGAATGTTATCTGCAGTCCCATTTTAAAGGTACTAATCTCATTTATGAGGGCTCTTATAAAGATATCTCCTAATTATCTCCCAAAGGACCCACCTTCTAATTCCATCATATTGGGGGTTAGCATTTCAACATATGAATTTGGGGTAGACATTCATTCATTTCCCAATTCACGTCCTTTCTCAATCATTTCTTTTCCTTCCTTCTTAAAAAAATCAATAAACAAAATACGAACTCCTATGAATTTCATGACATCCTGTGTCACTTCATTTGTGAGCCAACGTCTGCAGAATTATCAGTCCCTCTTTTTCATTTGCTATAGGATTTAGCTTTTGGCTAACATAACTCTGCATAAAATTCTGGCATTTTCTGCTAGAAATTTAATATATTGAACATATTTATATTCATTACCTCTAATACACTGACTTCTTAATATTTCAGCTTTCTAACCTCTTATGATCTTTACTCATACTACTTCAACTACCCACTTAGTCACCTCTAGGCTGTGATATCACATGGAACGTTCATCTTTCAAAATCTTAGTTGCAAACCACTACTACTTCCTATTCCTCTGGCTTAGTTTTTCTGGTGTCCAAACTACAATAATTTTTGACTTTTATGAGACCCTCAAACAATTATTGACACCTCAATTTTGTGGGACTTCTTTGCCTTTTTTTTTTTTTTTTCCGCAATCATGACGTGGTACCATCCTCTCATCTCTCTCCTATTTTAAACCATTTTTGATTCTGTGATCTTGATTGTTATCCTAGGGGTCCTCCTAGGCTCTTGTCTTTCTCTTACATTTCCTGTGAATTCTATTAGGATATGCTTTCAATTTTATTTTCAGAATATTTCTAAAATGTTACTACTTCTCACCACCTCCTTTGCTATAGTCCTATTCCAAGACTGCCTCATTTTATACCTGAGTCATTTTAATGGCCTTTAAAATGACATTTCCATTTCCACTCTTTTGTTATCCTCCCCCAAAAGTCAATTCTACACATAACCACCTGTGTGTGTTTTAATTAAAAAATACCATCTAATTGTTTCCTTCTCACTCTCAGTAAATTTCAGTCCCATCTATGGCCTACAAATCTTTACATGATCTGATGTGTAATTGCTTCTTGGCTATTATCGTACTACTCTCCTCTCCAACCATACTGTTTTTTGTTTTTTTGTTTTTTTTTTCTGTTTCCAATTTCTCCAGACAGACTTGCTCCTCAGGCATTTGTACTTCCTGTTCCCTGTACTGGGTCTGTTCCTCTTCCAGACAGCGTCTAAAGTTTCTTGCATGCCTCTTTTGGGTTTTGACTAAAAGTTCTCTGGTACAATGAGATTTCTCTTTAAATTGGTACTTTCTTCCCAAAGGCACAATTCTCTCTACCCCGCTGTATTAGTCTGTTCTGGCTGCCATACCAAAAGACAACAGACTGGGTTGTATTTTCTCACAGTTCTGGAGTCTGGAAGGCTAAGATTAAGATTCTTTCTGATTTGGTTTGTGACAAAGACTCTCCTGGCTCTCTTCACACAGCTTTTCCTCAGTGCCTGCTGGCCGAGAGAAAGAGAGAGAGAGAGCATGCTCTCGGTTGTTTCTTATTATAAGACATCTCATTCAACCTATAGAAACAGAGCCCTATCTTTCTGACCTCATTTGACCTTATTTCCTTGCTTAGAGTCCCTATCTCCAAAAAAAAAAGACACATTAGGAGTTAGGAATTAAATGTGACTCTCAGAGGACAGAAATGTTCAGTCCATAATGTGTACTTTATTTCCCTCTGCAGTACTCATCAATTTCTGGCCTACTTACGTTTTTTCTCTGACTCCTTCCCTCTCATGCCTCCTGTCACTGGAATATCAGCTCTGATGTTTGTTTTGTTCACTGATCAGTCTCCAGAGCCTACAGGAATGCTTGGCCTAAGGAAAGCACTCAAAAACTTGCTGAATGAATAGATAAACTCTTCTTTTCAAACATCCTTACCTCTCTCTTTCTTTGGCATGCTTGCCTGTGGAAAAGCACCGTTGTTGAATATATTTTGAAAAAAAAAAAAGATTTTATTTAAAGAAGTCAAGATAAGCCAGTAGAAGGGAAGCTTTAGGTGATCTTATTCTACTCAGATGTCCCATTTTTAAAAGGATCTTCTGGTTATCTTCGGCTAGTTTTTATGTCTCTTGATGCTTCTAGAAAAACTTAACCAAGGAAAGAAAAGTAAAATAGACTTTAGATAAAGCCTAAAACCATGAATCATTACAGTGTTGCATGCTTTGACTTCGAAAAGACTTTCTGCAAAGGTTTTTGTATTTTTCAAAACAGAAGTCTTAAGCATTAATTGTAAGGAATAAATATGCCTAGCACTATACTTAGGCATGATAACTTATGGAAATATTTTATTTGTTACTGATATGCATTTTATTTATTACAACAGAGATTTTACAAATTGATTTTCTGTTCAATATTTGAACAAGTTTGTTTTAATTATATTTGGAAGAAAACTAGTCTACTCAGTGTCATTTTGTTCTATTCATTTTCTTTCATTGTGCTATATATTTTCAGAGAAAAAATATTCTTACTCAGAAATTTAAGAATCAGAATTAACATTATTTATTTTGTACCTCATATGACTAAAATAAATTGGCATAAAAATAATTTGCAAAACCAAAGTATAGTTATTTGACTGTTAGTTGGCTGTTTACTCAGTGGCTTTCTCAGGAAAGTATGACATGAATCTTTTGTGTGGGTAATATGTGGTAAATATCCGTTGAGTTACTACAAGGTGACGTTGGATAGTAGGTTAAGTAAGATAATTTTGGAGGCAAATAGAACTGCATTCAAATCCAGGCTTTCACTAATGGCACTTATATGACCTGGTACTAATTCCTTAATATTATTCTAATTTTTTAATCTGTGAATTAAAGCTATTATTAATGCCCAGCTCATGATGTTGCTTTCACTCAAAACTGTTTACTGTAACAATATATTTCAGACTCTTTTAGGAATTTGGATAGAGAAATGTTGTGAAGATTGAATGTTTGTGAAAAACTTGCATAGTGTTTCATAAATGTGAGCTATTCCATTTTTTACCCAAAAACTAGATGTGGGAAGTATTAATTTACAGAAACTTATGTTTATGTAATAATTTATTTTTCCTCTCATTAAAATATATTTTTCAAAAACTTATATTTGATCCTTTGCCATTTCTAACCTACTTCCATTTGTATTATTTATGTAGTCCATGGTCATTTTATAATTTAAGTAAATTGATGCTTCCTAGTTAGATGCTTAAAAATTTATAATGTACTGCAAAAGAAAAATGTATCTTCTGAGTGACTGTTTTGGAAAACCTATCTAAATCATAGGCAGTCATTCTATATTTGCTTAACACTTTCAGGACTATAAAAGTATAAAGATCGGCTTCATTTGAGAAAAAATAAAAAGTTATTTAGAAATATTTTAGTAAATATTGTAGAGAAGCCAATAGTTTTGTTTTCTTTTAGCTCCAAATACACATTTCAGACCATAATATCAATGTTTAGGCTACAGTACTAGAATTTCTGTTATTTTTCACTGTTAAACAAGCCTGAATATTAGACCAACTTTATGACAGCATCATGTTAGGGTATTTTTTTGTTCTTTTTTTTAAGATTTTGACTTAGGTCACACTGAAGAAAATGAATTAAGATTAGAAGATCATTAGGGATGGATAGTGCCTTGTCGAGAGAAAAATCTAATCAGTGATCCCTGCCTCACAGAATAGACTTCATTATTCATTACCTGCTGTTAATAGATGGCTGCCATGGTCCTCAACTGCGGAATGGGGAATGTATCTCAGTTCACTCCCCTGAGGCCGCAATATCGTCTCAGGCAAAACTATTGTCATATTTGGCACCAATCCATCTTAGTGCAGGATCAGTGAAGATAAATATCTATGGATCAGAATTCAGGAGCATTGTTAGTAAATCCAAAGAAAATGCATGTTTGGAGATCCGGAAGTAGCAGTTATAATAAGTAGTAAGCAGTTCTTCCTACTTACAAAACCTAAAGGGAAAAATTAAGTTACTGAAAGTAAATCACTACACTGAGGATAATTTGTTAAGAATACTTTTTCAAAGGTAATTTTATAACTAACAGATACTACAGCAGTGTATTAGAAAAAAGAGACTTATAAAGAATACAGTTTGTATAAGAGCATGCAATATTAATAATTTCAATGAAAGAGTGATTTTCTAAAATATTTCTTGGTATTATTTAAGAATTGGCCTAAGTAATCCTGTTAAATTAGGCTATGCATATACATATAGGCTTACAAATGTAAGAGGGTAAATAATATCTGGATTAACCTCATGCAACTAATCTTAGTAGAGGGATGAGAATGACAATGATGTACATTAACAGTAGAGTTTTCAGGGCATTTTAACAATAATTATTTCACTTAATCCTTAATCCTTGGGACATCCTTTATCATAGTTACTTCAATCCTCAATTTTTAGATGAGAGATAATACACTTTGTTTTTTTTTTTTTTTTTTTGAGATGGAGTCTCACTCTGTCACCAGGCTGGAGTGCAGTGGTGCAATCTTGGCTCGCTGCAACCCATGCCATCCGGATTTAAGTGATTCTCCTGCCTCAGCCTCCTGAGTAGCTGGGACTACAGGTGCCCACAACCATGCCTGGCTAATTTTTGTATTTTTCGTAGAGACAGGCTTTCACCATGTTGGCCAGGATGGTCTCAATATCTTGATCTCAGGATCCAACTGCCTTGCCCTCCCAAAGTGCTGGGATTACAGGTGTGAGCCACCACGCTCAGCCAAGATTGTACAAATTTTTAAGGTCACAAATTGGGACTAAAACTTTCATCTTTGGTCACTTGAGCCCTGATGTCTTTTCACTAAATTTCAGAATCAAAATTTACTTTTTTTCCCCACTGGAATGATATTTTACTTTTCCTTAGAAGAGTGGCTGTCATATTTGACTATCTCTTCCACAACTAAATTCAAGGGAATTTATTCTGAAAAAGGAGCAGTATAGAAATTCATGACAACCAGAGAGATTTTCTTATGGTAAAAGAAATACATATTCTTTACACTGGAGATAAATCCTAAAAGGTTGTAGAAAAGGAAACCAGGGAAGCCACACAAATAGCCTTTCCACAAGCATTTACCTATTGAAATCCTTGCTTTTCCACTTTTACTTCTTTCACCTGTTTCAGGTTTTCTTGCTGTCTGAGGAAGAAAAACATCATTTGATTTCTGCAGTTAACACAAAGTTATTAGTGATCCAATAAATAATCCTGATGATGCAGAACATCTGTAAAGAAGAAAATAAAGCTATATAAAATGCATTATATATTTTAAAAAGAAAACCACAGAAAAGAAGCCAAATTTATACACTTGGGAAGGAGGGAGGGAATCTCAATTGAAAGAGAGTTAAAAGATAATACGGATAGATTTTTTTTTTTCATTTGGAAGTTTGGCAATTGTATGATTAAACATATAAATTATTTTATTCTTTTTCATTATTCAAGTTTGTTTTCCTGATGGGTTGGTCCATTTACTAAAGAAAACTAATAATCTCACTCAAAAAGACTAGATGGAAAGGGAATAACTTAGTTCTCCTTATGCCTGAGACATCATAGGTCACCCTAAGAAAAAAAAGATCTATTTTCATTTGCTTCTTTTGTATTAATACCTAGAAGTAAAAAAAGTGAGATTGATTTTTTTTTAAAGTTAAGAGTTATGCCTACTTGAATATTGCCAAAAGTCACCTACTTTTCGTCATTTTCTCTTTTCTGAGTATGGAACACAAGTTTAAAAACAAATCATAAGACCTTACTATAGGAAACATAGGTTGACTTTATTTTTTTTAATATAAAGGAAGGTATTCTAACTTTTGAAGGCTTTTTCTCTGTAACCACTGCAAAGTAAGGTTTTAAAATACAAAATAATTATACAAATAAGACTCACTGAGAAGAGTAATTTGTAAAATGTGCTCAAACAGAATCAAATCAATATTACTGAATCTCCTGTGAACACCATTTTAAATATTACTTTCTCTTCCTTCTAGGGTTGGGTTATTGATTATAAAAATTGCTCCCAAACCTCTATTCTGAATAACTGCACTCTTACTTGCTTGTCTTTTTCCCTCCAGTGCTATGAAAATTACAGCATTCTGATCAATAAGGATATAAAAGAAGAGGAACAGAAACAGTGATTTCTGTCTTTCAGGCAATTCATATTTTTGTGAACACAAATACTTTGCTCTAATCACTTTTCTCTGAGGAGTATGTTTTTGAAAGCTTTTTAAAATGAGAAACACTGAATACATTTTTATTTTGGTTTATTTTCCTTATCACATCTCATTGGGTTGTTAGTGATATATGCTGGGTTTTCTCTTTCAGATGCCTTCATGAAATAAGAAAGCAAATTTTTCCCATAGTTAGGAAATGCTAAGAAAACCCATTTGATTAAATTGCCATTTAAAGTCAAGACAAACACTTAAAATCAGTAAGCATTTATAGTAGTGACTTCTAATTGGTTGAGTTTCATTTTAATTTTATTATTGCAAATGTCCTAGATAGATCTTAATTGTTTTGGGTGGTAGAAGGCTAAAGATAAATTGAGCCACATTTTTTAGCTAAATGTAAAGCTCACATCATGTTATTAATCTTCAAAGACAATATAGAAGAAACTCAGCTCTACTTCCTTGATGTGGAGAGAGAGGCAGAACTGAATAGAAAACAGTTAAAATTTTGTTTCTGTTTGAGTTTCTTTAAATTTTTAAACAAAACAAAACAAAATAAGATGTATTAACTTGTCCCAGAATAGGTCCATTAAAAACAAAACCATCTACTAGAACTTTTTGTTGGTTAGAGTACTGTAAAAAACTGCTCAAGACTGGGTAATTTATAACAGAAAGAGGTTTAATTCACTCACAGTTCAGCATGACTGGAGAAGCGTCACGAAATGTACAATGATGGTGGAAAGGGAAGCAAACACATTCTTCACATGGCAGCAGGAAGGAGAAGTGTAGAGTGAATAGGAGGAAAAGCCCCTTATAAGACCATCAGATCTTATGAGAACTCACTCACTATCACAAGAACAACATGGAGGTAATTGCCCCCATGATTCAATTATCTCCCATCAACTCACTCCCATAAGACATGGGGATTATGGAAACTATAAGTGAAGATGAGATTTGGGTGGAAACACAGCCAAACCATATCAAATACCCTCCTTACTGTGCAACTTTTCTTTTTATTACAAAGGTGTAGTTTACTTTGAGGTAGAGAATAACAATCTGGTATTTAGGAAATTCTAATAATTCAAGAAAGTAGCATATAGGCCATACTATAACATTTCTTGTTCTATACCCTTGTCCCCTTTTTACCTTCAGGGCATCTTTTATAAGTTTCTGACATAATTCAGTGATCTTTCAGTTGTTTTATTTTTGAATAACAAAGTTTTGTTTGGGAAAAATGTATTTATGGGAAATTACTTCAATCAATGTGTCAGAAAGCCACCTGACACAATCAAGGTAACAACATTAAAAAAAAGGAAATAAATGTATGTCACATTTAGTGATTTTTCCCTGTGACTCTGTGATTGATCTCACAATTGCAAGAATAGACAGAAATTTTAACTATTTTAAAGATATCTTATCAATAACAATTAAGTGGTTTCACTGTAGAACTCACAAGTGTAACCTCACATGCTAAGAAAAAGATATACCTATTCTACCATGCGTACTTGTGGCTTGGAATAGAACTTGAGGTGATGGAAACATGTAATGTGCAAAATTTCCTTTTTTTTTTGAATCGGAATCTCCCTCTGTCACTCAGGCTGCAGTGCAGTGTGCAGTGGCGCGATCTCGGCTCACTGCACGCTCCACCTCCTGGGTGAATGCCATTCTCCTGCCTCAGCCTCCTGAGTAGCTGGGACTACAGGCGCCTGCTACCATGCCTGGCTAATTTTTTGTATTTTTAGTAGAGACAGGGTTTCACCATGTTAGCCAGGATGGTCTCGATCTCCTGAGCTCGTGATTCGCCTGCCTCGGCCTCCCAAAGTAATATGCAAAATTTCATACAACTTTAATGAAAGTAAAAATGGTGTGTTTTAAAAACCTAGATAACTGAAAAAGTAGACCCAGTAATGACCCGTGTGCTAGTGTTGAAAAAGGAGAAGGAGAGTTCCAATAAATATTAGAAATAAAATTGTTTAAAAATGGTGATATTTGTAAACTATTCTCCTACTTTATATGATATATACTTTTGTGTGTTATATATAATGAAACTATTTTCAATATAGGTTGCCATACTTTTCAAAAAGGTATTGTAACAAACATGTCAATCAATTAAAGACTAAATATTCTCACTGGTTATGGGGGGATATTGCATTATA
Organism: Colobus angolensis palliatus; assembly: GCF_000951035.1. Classification (NCBI taxonomy): domain Eukaryota; kingdom Metazoa; phylum Chordata; class Mammalia; order Primates; family Cercopithecidae; genus Colobus; species Colobus angolensis. The sequence continues at coordinate 5,245,673 of NW_012115066.1, read as the reverse complement.
TTCAGGTTTACATTACATTCAGGTATGTAGAGAAATTCATTTTTATTATTAGCTGCATCTTTGAGCTTTCTGCAGAGTGGCCCAGTCTCTTTACTGTGTGTGTGTGTGTGTGTATGTGTGTAGTGGGGGAAAATCTAGGGGTTGAGAGGATGTCAAAAATACCTATGACAAAAAAAGTGATCATATCTTTTCAGATAAATCATGGATTCCTTCCCATTTTTTTTTTCTATTCCTTTCTTTGATAGTTCACTTTACTCGAAATTGAAGCTCCAACCATGCCTTATTCAGCAGAACTTATAATGCAGAAATACTTTTGTGTCTGTGTGTGTTTATTTGTCTATTTTCACATTGCTGATAAAGACATATCCGAGACTGGAAGAAAAAGAGATTTAATTGGACTTAGAGTTTCACATGGTTGGGGAGGCCTCAGCATTACGGCAGGAGGTGAAAGGCACTTCTTACAAGGCAGTGGCAAAAGAAAATCAGGAAGATACAAAAGCAGAAACCCCTGATAAAACCATCAGATCTTGTGAGACTTATTCACTACCACGAGAACTGTATGGGAGAAACAGTCCCCGTGATTCAAATTATCTCCCACTGGGTGCCTCCCACAACACATGGGAATTATAGGAGTATAATTCAAGATAAGATTTGGGTGGGGACACAGAACCAAACCATATCATTCTGCCCCTGGCGCCTACAAATCTTATGTCCTCACATTTCAAAGCCAGTCACGCTTTCCTAACAGTCCCCCCAAAGTCCCAACTCATTTTCATTAACCGAAAAGTCCACAGTCCAAAGCCTCATCTAAGACAAGACAAACCCCTTCCACCTATGAGCCTGTAAGTCAAAAGCAAGCTGATTACTTCCTAGATACAATGGGGGTACAGGTATTAGGTAAATGCAGCCATTCCACATGAGAGAAATTAGCCAACACAAAGGGGTTACAGGGCCCACGTAAGTCTGAAATCCAGTTGGGCCATCACATTTTAAAGCTCCATAATGACCTCCTTTGACTCCAGGTCTCACATCCAGGTCACACCAATGCAAGAGGTGGGTTCCCATGGTCTTGGGCAGCTCCATCACTGTGGCTTTGCAGGGTACAGCCTCCCTGCTGGCTGCTTTCATGGGCTGGTGTTGAGCGTCTGTGGCTTTTGCAGGCATAACCATGCAAGCTATCAGTGGATCTACTGTTCTGGGATCTAGAGGATGGATGGTGGCACTCTTCTCGCAGCTCTACTAGGTGGTGCCCCAGTAGGGACTCTGTGTGAGAGTTCTGACCCTACATTTTCCTTCTGCACTGTCCTAGCAGAGGTTCTCCATGAGGACCCACCACCTGCAGCAAACTTCTGCCTGGGCATCCAGGGGTTTCTATACATATTCTGAAATCTAGGTGGAGATTCCCAAACCCTAGTTCTTGATTTCTGTGCACTCACACACTCAACCCAATGTGGAAGCTTCCAAAGCTTGGGGCTTGCACCCTCTGAAGCCATGGTCCAAGCTCTACATTGGCCCCTTTCAGCCATGGCTGAAGTAGATGAGATGCACGGCACCAATTCCGTAGGCCGCATATGGCACGGCACAGGCTTGGCCCATGAAACCATTTTCTTGTTGGCCTCTGGGTCTGTGATGGGAGGGGCTGCCATGAAGACCTCTAACATGCCCTGGAGATATTTTCCCTATTGTCTCGGGGATTAACATTCGGCTCCTGGTTACTTATGCAAATTTTTGCAGCCAGCTTGAATTTCGCCTCAGAAAATGGGGTTTTCTTTTCTATCACATTGTCAGGCTGCAAATTTTCTAAACTTTTATGGTCTGCTTCCATTATAAAACGGAATGCCTTTACAGTACCCAAGTCACCTCTTCAATGCTTTGCTGGTTAGAAATTTATTCAACCAGATACCCTAAGTCATCTTTCTCAAGCTGAAAGTTACACAAATCCTCATGGCAGGGGCAAAATGCCACCAGTCTCTTTGCTAAAACATAACAAGAGTCACCTTTGCTCCAGTTCCCAACAAGTTCCTCATCTTCATCTGAGACCACCTCATTCTGGACCTTTTTGTCCATATCACTATCAGTATTTTGGTCAAAGCCATTGAACAAGGCTCTAGGAAGTTTGAAACTTTCCCACATTTTTCTGTCTTCTGAGCCCTCCAAACTGTTCCAACCTCTGCCTGTTACCCACTTCCAAAGTTGCTTCCACATTTTGAGGTATCTTTTCCACAACACCCCACTTCTGGTACCAATTTACTGTATTAGTCCCTTTTCATGCTGCTGATAAAGACATACCCAAGACTGGGAAGAAAAAGAGGTTTAATTGGACTTACAGTTCCACATGGCTAGGGAGGCCTCAGAATCATGGCAGGAGGTGAAAGGCACTTTTTATCTGACAATGGTAAGAGAAAATGAGGAGGATACAAAAGTGGACACCCTGATAAAACCATCAGATTTCATGACACTTATTCACTATGATAAGAACAGTGTGAGGGAAACTGTCCCCATGATTTGAATTATCTCCCACCAGGTCCTTCCCACAACATGTGGGAATTATGGGAGTACAATTCAAAATGATATTTGGGTGGGGAAACAGCCAAACTATATCAGTGTGCATGTGAATTTTGGGGTGGCAGAAGACTGTAAATATCTAATAATCCATATCCAATTTTTTCTTGCTTTTATATATTTCAAGAAGGCAAGGAAAGTGTAAAATAAAGGAAATATAGTTGTTTCCACAAATATCAAAATGAGATAAATAAATACCTTCTTTAAACAATAATCTAAATGTTCAGAACTAAAAAACAACTTCTGTGAACAGTTGTAAATTACTGCTCACTGGTGAAGGGCCATGGCAAATTTAGGTATTTAATGTAGTCATCAGCAAGTCTTTTAAAATAAAATACTTTTATTTTTGGTTTTGAGGAAAAAAATGCTTTTGGAAAATTTTGCACCTGTCTAGGTCCTAAAGCTGCAATTCTGAACCATGTTTATTTTAATAATGAGAAAACTTCAGGAAGTGATTCATTACATTTTTAATGGCTTAGTCAAATGGGATTTCTGACACTGTATAGTCTCCGTATATGAAAAAAATATTAATTCCTAGTTATCTTTGAAATAATTGGTAATCATAGAGGATCATATTTGGATCCTGTCTGAATCAAAAGATAAAAGAATTGGCTCTACAAATAATCCAATTATACTTGAGCCATTTTGCAAACTTTCTTCTGACTCTCAACAGATGCCTGAATCAATAGCTATTTACATTGGATATTAAAGTACAGAATTATTTCCATGGAATCCTCTGAATCATTATTTTAGACAGAAAAATAAAAACTATGCTTCAAACCTCATTTTAATTATATTTCTGATGTAATGAACTTTTAACATAGAATTTAATTTGCATGTGTGTGAAGTAGAAAGTGTGACTTTGTTCTTATAAAACTCATTAAATCGTGAGTCCATTAATAAAGGGTTTTTTTTTGTAAAATCAGTTTGAAATTTAAAATGAAGTTGGCATTTTCAGTATCTGTCTTAGAAAGGAACATTGACAATTAGAATAGCAAATGAGTTAATTTTTGATAGCCTAAGTTTATAAAAATAAAATACATGATATCATTCATAAGAGAATTTGGGACAGATAATCTAGACTGAATATTTCCATTCGGAGAAAAAAGTAAAAATACTTTTACTTCATGCATTTGGAAACAAAAGAAAATAATCAATGTACGATTCTAACATTCTAATATCATCTTTGATTGTGTGTATGTGATTTTACATGCAGAAATTTTTATGTTATCACATAACGAAAAAGTACTTAGGAAAGTAGGCCATATGATTTTGAAAAAACAAGGTAATGATGGTAGATATAAATGTTTGAAGTATTTAATTGTTTGGAATGTATAAATAATTTTACATTTAGTTTGTTTAAAATTTACTTTTAAATTGATGTGTTTTCCTCTTTGTTTTATTCTTCTGTACACCTTCCTTCTATTTATCATCCTATTAATCATTCTCTCACTCTTTTTTCTCTACAAACACATATTTACTATTCCTGATTGAGGAAAACCATGTCTGTTCATTTTATACTGCTTATGGCTACCCACTTAAAGGAATAGGTTACATTCTAGTGAGTGGAGAGAGGAAATAAACTAGATAAATAAAACATATACATTAGCTTAGGGTGTAGCATGATGTCAACTTGGGCATAAAAGTTATGCTTTATTTAATCTGTAGATATTGATCACATGTACAACCTCAGCCCATGTTCAAAGATTTGTTTTTCTTATTTTAATGAACAATTGCAATATTGACAATTATAAAATAAATATAACAACAGTTATGTATCTTTTCAACATTTCCACTAAAGTTCTAGCAGTTAGCACTTATGGGTTTGGAGCTTGGAGAAAACAATGACTAGGTAAGTTACCTGGTTTGATTTTCGTTTAGTCCTTTAGCTAGAAATGTAACAGCAGATGTTCATTCACGGCAAGTTCACCAAGACATTATCCTGAAATTTGGATCAAGACTCTGGTTAGTAATAATTTCCTCCACACTTAATCTCTCTCAGGGGCAACTAATAGCAAGAACACGACTTAGACTTTCTAATCCCGTCTACACTCTGACGCCATTAAATGGGGTTAGTAGGGTAATATTCAGCAGATTTATTTTCCCTCTTCTGTAAAACAGCTCATTCTATGACAGTCACAAAGCCAGATACACGAGGCAATTATTTAAATTCTTCATACCCTAGGGATGGTTCCTGCCCACGCTTGGCCTACATTTGGCACCAGAAGAATCATCATTTTCTCCTATGATGGAATTTTCTTGTTAATTGGCACAAGTGCTCTCCATGGGGATAGAAAAGTGTTGTGTTATCATTATTTGAAATAATTATTACACTCCAATCACTAGCTGTCAGTTCTATGAAAATTAAAAGATATATGAATATTATGCAAATAAATACTCTGGGGGATATTTAGATGCCATACACTTTAATTTTTAATTGGAAGGATTAGAGTGTGGGCAAAGTATGACCCAAAGTAGAGAGTGAGGAAGCACAACAAAATAATTATTTTTCCATCCCGGGTTATGCAACAGGCTTTGCAATCAGAATCTGTCATTTGTTGTGGCCAGGTTTCAAGGATTTAATCTCAGCAGCTCCAAACCTGGTGAGAAATGCTGCAGGAATGACCTTTTCAAGGTGATAGTTTGTTAATTGAGAATACTGGCAGTTTCGAATTCTTCAGTTCTGTATAGATATTTCTTGTGTCTTTGCAGAGATGGTTCTGCTGAAAGTATTTCTGTTTGCGAGAACAAGGATGACAGACCCTTGACATTGAGAAGGGAGTCTGAGCAGTTCTTATTGAGATGGAAATACTGGGTGGCCCCTGACTCGCTGTCAAGCTACTTGATTCTGCCTGCTTAGGGGGCAGCGAATAGCATATGCAATTCAAAATCATGCTTGACATGTATTGTTTTATTTTATCATAACTACTATGAGATGTAGAAAGTGTATTTTCATCACAAATAACAACATGTCATGGGTGTTGACGTCTCCTTCAAAAGGGCAAACCCTCCATTGCTAAGCATACAAATGTAAGTTGTTTATTGTGTGTGTGTATATTTGTATGAAGAAGGCACAGGAGTTACAGTGTTTTACTTCGTTGTATATTTTTTGTAAGTTTTTTTTTTTTTTTTTTTAAGATTATTTTTTTTTTTTTTTTTTTAGGCGGGATTTCACCATGTTAGCCAGGATGATCTTGAT
>NW_012115066.1:5236871-5238791 GCF_000951035.1 Colobus angolensis palliatus | reverse complement strand
TTGGTCCTAGGATAGATGACAGTGCGAGAATAACCTTTCTCAGTTTGATTTTTGCTTCTGCCAAGAGTAATACATTTAATAAAATTTATGAATACTCAAGCACTTAGAAGATGAACTCAATTAAGGCAATATGAGGTTTGTACGTATTAATAGCTAAAAGCGCTAAACAAATTTTCCTAAAAAATTTTTGAAGTTACTCTTTATATAAACATGTAGCCACCATCCTTCTTGACATGTTCTCTGGGGTGTCTAACAGATATTCTAAAGACATCTGTTGCTATGTTTGGAAAATATATTTCCAAAACTAAGCTTATAATATTTCCCATCTCATGGCACCCCCCAAACTGAAGTATTTCCCAGTAGATGGTCAATATTTTCTTCTAGTTCTTCAGGATAGAAACTTTGGCACTACCCTTGCCTTCTTGACTTTTCTTTATCCTATTATAATACCAATTCTTGAGCAAATCGTCTTGGTTTACTTTCAGATTCTACTCAAAATTCAAACATTTTCTTCCGTATATACTGTTATCTGTTCAAGACACAATCATTCTCTGCCTGGCTTATTGCAATAGCTTCCTAAATAGTCTACCTTCTCCCATTATCATCCCACTTTTAGTCTATTCTTATTCAAATAATTAGAGTAATTCTGTTAAAATAGAAATCAGGTTATATTATCCCTTGGCTCAAAATCAACTACTGGTTTCTTATTTCAGAGTGGAAGCAGAAGTTCTTGCTGCAATCTGTGACTCTGTACCTGATGTTCATTGCCCATCGCTGTGCTGGTATTACCTTCCTCTGCTTGGATTCACTCCACCCCAGTTACACTCCCACCCTTGCTACTCCTGCACCACATTAGGCATCCTTGTGGAACATTTCCTGTGTGACCTTTTCCTTCTGTCTGAAGCACTCTTCCCCAAACTGATTGCACAGCCAGCTGCCTCATATATTCATATATATATATATATATACATACACACACACACATATATATACTGTGACTTTTTACCTAAATGTCTTACCTTCTTAGTGAGGATTTTCTTGCCAACTTAATTTTTTATTTTCCTTACCCCACCCCTCACTACCATGTTAACAATCTCATATCTTCTTTCTCTGCTTTTTTTCCCCTAAGTACTCATCTTATTTATCTTTTTGTTTTGTTTTGTTTTAAGACAGAGTCTCACTCTGTTGCCCAGGCTGGAGTGCAGTGGCGATCTCGACTTACTGCAAGCTCCGCCTCCTGGGTTCATGCCATTCTCCTGTCTCAGCCTCCCAAGTAGCTGGGGCTACAGGTGCCCGCCACCATGCCCAGCTAATTTTATTTTGTATTTTTAGTAGAGATGGAGTTTCACCATGTTAGCCAGGATGGTCTTGATCTCCTGACCTTGTGATCTGCCCACCTCGGCCTCCCAAAGTTCTGGGATTACAGTCTTGAGCCACTGCTTCTGGCCTCATCTTATTTATCTTTTGGATAATTTTGTTTGTAGTTTTTATTTATCAGGTTTATTGCTTGTTTCTCTAGACAGAATTTAATCTCTGTGAATATAGGACTTTTTTTGGCTCTTTAATATTTCTCAGCAATAAGAACAATACTTAGAATGTAGTGAGTATTCTATAAATGTTTGTTGAATAAATGGCAAATATCCATTGGTTATAAATTTATGGCTTGTATAACAGCTAAAGTTATGTCTTGTTTTCTGGCCGGGCGCGGTGGCTCAAGCCTGTAATCCCAGTACTTTGGGAGGCCGTGACGGGTGGATCACGAGGTCAGGAGATCGAGACCATCCTGGCTAACACGGTGAAACCCCATCTCTACTAAAAAAAACTACAAAAAACTAGCCGGGCGAGGTGGCGGCGCCTGTAGTCCCAGCTACTCGGGAGGCTGAGGCAGGAGAATGGCGTGAACCTGGGAGGCGGAGCTTG
>NW_012115066.1:5202969-5236624 GCF_000951035.1 Colobus angolensis palliatus | reverse complement strand
AAAAAAAAAAAAAAAAAGTTATGTCTTGCTTTCAATCTAAAAAACATTTTAAAGAAGGTTGGCTAGGGTTATTTTGTGGTCTTTTTAGATGTATTGTATAGCCTCACTTTCTCTTTAGATTTCCAGATTAGAACATATATTGGAAATGTGGAAAGTCTGATGGCAATAGATGAGAAAAGTAAGAATTTCTTTTGTTTTTTCAGTGTAAGCATGCAGACGATAAACATATTTTTTGTTTCTTATAATATCTTTTGTGTGAGAGGGGAAAAATATTACCTTCTGGGAACTGTGAGAATGGTATTTTCAAATGTTTAAAGTTGAATTTAATCTTATATTTGAATTTCTTAAAATACCCAGAACAAAGCAGATAAACAAAGAGTAATAGACTAGATAAGGGAGGATCCTTATATTTTTATTCCTGGACAGTTGATAGTGGTTCTCTTAGGCTAGATTACCTAATATCAGAGCATGAGACAAAAGTTTTTGTGCAAATAATTTACTTGGGAACATAATCTGGGGGAGCAGGAATGAGGAGCTGAGTAGAATAATGGGAAGGAGGGAGTAGCCAATTTTCAGAAAACATTGCTCTGTTCTACAGGACCTTTAGAGAAGTCTTATTAAAGAGTGCTATGGTTTCAGTGTGTCCCCTTAAAATTTGAAGTGTTTCCAGTGTGACAGTAATAAGAGGAGGGATTTTGTTTTTGTTATTGTTTGCTTTTTGAGACGCAGTCTTGCTCTGTCGCCCAGGCTGGAGTGCAGTGGCATGATCTTGGCTCACTGCAAGCTCTGCCTCCCAGGTTCATGCCATTCTCCTGCCTCAACCTCCTGAGTAGCTGGGACTACAGGCACCCATCACCACACCCAGCTAATTTTTTGTGTTTTTAGTATAGATGGGGTTTCACTGTGTTCTGACCTCATGATCTGCAAGAGGTGGGATATTTAAGAGGTGATGAGGCCATGATGGGTCCTCCTTCATGAATTAAATTAAGGCCTTTATAAAAGAGGCTTCATGCAGCATCCTTCTCTACCTACTCTCTGCCTTACACCTTGTAAGGACACAGCATTCTTCCCCTCTAGAGGATGCAACATCAAAGTACCATCTTGGAAATGGAGAGAAGCCCTCGCCAGACAACCAAACCTACTGGCCCCTTAGCAATGGACTTCCTGGCCTCCAAAACTGAGAAAATACATTTCTGATTTGTATAAGTTACCCACTCTCAGGTATTCTGTTGTAGCAGCACAAAGGGACTAAAACAAAGACATAGCTCAGGATCTTCTGCCTTGAAAAAAAGGAGTACTCATTTATCCCTAATTCCCCCACACCTTTTGGCTAGGCATTACTCTACAGGGTGGTAACTCTCCTATACTTCCTGTGGTTAAGTGGGAAATGAGGAGTGTGCAGTACTTTGCGAAAAGGCCATGTCAAAAGGCCGCTGTGTGAAACTGGTTGAAGTCTGCATGCAGTTGGATACTGCAGCAATGGCAGGATTAAAATATGAGTCTAAGGGGATTTGAACTGTTAGCAATGAACAGACATTGCTAATATAACTTATTATATGTATACCTTGAACATGATAGTAATGTGAGGGACATTTTTTTTTCTTCAGTTTCATTGCCTAGATACACAATTAGCTCTGTTTTGTATAAAACTGTTGAGAATTGTTGTCAACAGGCCTGACACGGTGGCTCACACCTGTAATCCCAGCACTATGGGAGGCTGAGGCGGGCAGATCACGAGGTCAGGAGATTGAGACCATCCTGGCTAACACGGTGAAACCCTGTCTCTACTAAAAATACAAAAAATTAGCTGGGCATGGTGGCGGGAGCCTGTAGTCCCAGCTACTCAGGAGGCTGAGGCAGGAGAATGGCGTGAACCCGGGAGGCAGAGCTTGCAGTGAGCTGAGATCATGCCACCGCACTCCAGCCTGTGTGACAGAGTGAGACTCCCTCTCAAAAAAAAAAAAAAAAAAAAGGGAATATTGTGAGGAGAAAGAAAGGGAAAAAGAATGGAGAAGAATGAGAGAAGAGATGAAAGATGAAAGATAAAAGAAAAAGAAAATAAAAGAATAGGCTAGGAAGTTGGAAAGTAGACGAAAAAGATTGAAAGGCATTGAATGAAAAGAAGAAAGGAAGAGAATAGAGGAAAATATGTAGGAAGGCAGACAGTCATCAAGTAAGTCTGATATAGATGTATGTTCTGATTGTGCAGCTGCAGTGACATGACAATATTTTGAGTATACCCAGATTAAGGATTTTCTTCCAGAATGTAAATCAACTTACTGCTTTGTTTACCGATCAAGTTTTGCAATGGAAAAAAAGAAAAATCTGCAGATGTAACTCATGTACTTAGTGATACAGTAAAATTTATGAATTATAAAAAGACTAATGTATTAAATAGTATTTTTTTATTCTAAGAGATAAACCAATTAACAGAAACAACAACTCAAGTAGTGCTTATTCATATGGTAATATAAATGCTGATTATTAGGAATTGCATTTATGTATGATGTTTACTGTGAGGAACTTTTCTGCCCTTAATGTTTGAACTGTGCAACAAATTCTTAATGTTTCTACATAAAAGAAAACAGATGAGACCCAACTTTCAATGTGAATAAATAGTGAACCTGCTTATTTTTTCACATATTTTTGGTTTGTTTTCAATGATCTTAAAGCTGCTAGGTAAGGAATCTAGGTCTTTTTTTTCCCCAATTAAAGATGATGTCACAGGGGGAAAAAATCTTAATGTTTGGAAGATGAGAGGATGTACAAATCATTATGACTCATAATTTAAGAACAACAATCCAATGAAGTAATGTCATTTATATCATGCATTTTAAAAAGGTGTCACTGAATATTTTACACATTTGATAGAATGATTTGAATTTTATTTTTCACCAAAAGAAGATTGAAGCATAAAAAATTCATGGATCTGATACTTATTTCTTTCATGAGAATGTAAGTTAAATTTGACTATGTCTTTATAGGATCAATTGTTCAAATTGGCTATTTATGAATTACTAAAGTTAAACTTTGAAAGTGTAGTATTACTTCATTTTGGATTAAGTAAAATAAATGCCCTGAGGTTGATAAAACTGCTTTAACATTTTTTCTTCCATTCCTGTCAATATGCCCCCTTTACTCTGGTTTTTCTACTATGAGTGTTATTAAAACGGATCATTTAAACAGTTAAGATAGATGTTATATTGTCTGTATGTCATTTTGAACGGATATTTGGATGGTTTTGGAAGAGAATAGGCAAATTTTCATCAATTTCTTTTCTACATTTTAGATTTTTTTTTTTTTTTTTTTTGAGGTGAGGTCTTACTCTGTCTCCCAGTCTGGAGTGCAGTGTTGTGACCTTGCCTCACTGCAGCCTCAACCTCCTGGGCCAGGGTGATCCTCTTACCTCAGCTTCTCCAGTAGCTGGGACCACAGATGCATGTCACCATGCCCAGCTAACTTTTTGTATTTTTAGTAGACATGGGGTTTCACTATGTTATCCAGGCTGGTCTGAAACTCCTGGGTTCAAGAAATCCGCTTTCCTCGGCCTCCGAAAGTATTGGGGTTACAAGCGCGAGTCAACATGTCCGGTCTGATTACTTCTTAAATTCTATCCACATTTGGCTTTCCTGTACTTTCTGGTGGCTTTGCACAATAGTCTCATATCCCATGATAGTTATAAGAATAAAGCCTTAATTTAGGAACTTTCCAGATGATATCACCATAAGATTGTAGGAGCAGGGTAAAGCCCTGCCCTCAAATCTTTTTTTAACTGAGAACTGTAGTACTTTTCCTCTAATTTAAGCTTGATTAAACATTCCTGGGCATCAGTTCTTACAAGGAAGTGAACGTTTTCCTATATACTTAGGGGTAGTAAAATTGGATAATTATGTGCCATTTTCCACTCACTCCCTGTATCTATTTCCTTTTTTTGTGACTTCATATACTTCCTTTTGAGTGAGTGGATCATATTTCCCTCTCTCACTGATGTTGACTTGATCCATGATATTTGAATGATGGAAAAGATGTCAGTGGATATGATGTGACTAGAAGCTTGAAAGACACTCATATATTGTGAGTAGCTCACATTTACCCTTGTGATTTGCCACAAGAAGAACATGTTCCCATTAGCTGCTGATCCAAAGAGAATGTGGAGATATTTGGAGTATACCTGACCACAGCCCAAAATCTGGAGCCAAGTTCAGCTGAACCCAGGAGAGTTATAGTCAACACACAGAACAGTGTTTTGAAATCCACAGATATGTATAAAGTCACAAATATTTTGCTATGTACGCACATAACATTGTTGGAGCAATAGATAACTAATATAGTATGTTTCTGAAATTTTCAAAAAACCTTTAATTTCTGGCATTTCTTGGTTTCCTATGAATATCATAAATATTTCTTTCAGAAGTCCTCTGTCAGCAGGGTAACATGCAGATATCATTGTAGATCTTCCACATGAGTTCACGTTACTGTGTTCTAATGCATTTGCTTCTTCAGGAACAGCAATGGCTGGTTTTCTATCATTCAACACTCCTAGCATCAAAGATGAGAAGCAAAAGTTGCAATGGTAACTTTGTAGAAAGGTGTGTTTAGATGTTTTAACAGTAGTGACTTAAGTATATTATTGGACATCATAGGCATTCTGTGGACCCTAATATTCCTTGCAAAGGCCTAGGCTGCTTAAAGTAGCCAGAGTAGATTCTCTTGTTTATAGCTAACAACCCTGGCTGGTATCTCTCTCTCTCCCTCTCTCTCTCCCTCTTCTCTTCCTGTTCTCCTCCTCCTCCTCCTTCTCCTCTTATAAATTCTGCATGGGATGATATAGTCTTGCCTCATAATTGACCCTTCTAGGTAGCTTTTATTTTGTCCAATTATCAGTGGACTTACTTCTCTTAACATAAAGTGCCATCAATGAAGACACGTGACTTCTTCAATACCGACTATAACTTCAGGTTTTGACATCGGCACCATTTCCTATGTTTCACATGCCTCTTTCTCTTTGGTACACCGCTCTTATCATAAAATATTTTTGAAAGCCACAGTTATATTGGTCTGTAGGCCTACAAGGCAGTTGAGGGATCGTTGAAAACATTTTTTCTACTTCAGTATGACGTTTTGCAAAATATAGTAAGAATAAATAGAAAAAAATCTAATAAAAAGCACAGACATCAGAAGCGTATATATTTTTATTATTAGATTCAATAGAAATATAATTGGATTTCTATATATATGAGCAAATTGGATCAAAGACAATAATTTAAAAACTGTATACATTATATATTGAAGGTGTGCATTAAAGTGGGTAACTATTTTTAGTACATGTAAATCTGTATGTTATAGAATGTCAAATAAATAAGTTAAAACTAAAATAGGATCTTTTAAATATCAAATGCCTTCTGACATACTGCATGAACACTATGTTTATCAATATTTAAAATTTGTGACAAATGAGTTTGCTTCTTCTTGTTAATTTACACAGTCTCAGGTGGATCTGGATTATGAGTGATATGCTGCTTCTAGTAACCTCTGGCATATCAGTTTATTAATCTGATAGTATAAGTGAATTAATAGTTAGAAAAGTGCAAAGATAAGATGTGGCTTTTTTTTTTTTTCCTGACAAGTTTGCAGATAATGCTGTGATTCTAGTTATCGAAGTTGGGGTCAGTGAGGCTTGGTGCCAGACTGTGGTTTGGTTTGAGGTTGTCCCCGCATTCCCACATGTTCTCCTTAGACTCACTGGGGCATGCTCCTCTTACAGTGGGTCACAGGAGCACAGCAGAGAGATGCAAATGAGACAAAATTTAAGCCTCTTCTTAAATTAGAGCCACTCATAATCATTGTTCTAAGCAAGTCACATGAGCAACCTCAATACCAATAAAATATGGAAGTATATTTCACTTAAGAGAAGCAATTGCAAAATTAAGAGTTTTGATGCCAGAAGTCATAGAGAACAATTATCCTGATTACTACATCTACTTCCAAAAGTATCCATTTCCCTCCATGTTAGTGCTCAAACATCATCATTGCTTAAATTAGCACATATTAGTATAAAATCACAATGATTCTTGGTCCACATCATAGTCATGGTGGCAGGACTTCACATTCCAACTTCCCTCTGGTATCTATGTTGAAATTAAATGGAAATTTTCCATATTATCGTTCTGCTCTTATATATTCTGCAAAATGGATAGGAAAATATAGACAAAGCCACTAGAAGGCGTATAATAACAGAATATAAATAGAATTCAAGATGAAGTGAAGGTGACCGGTGGAAATAACCTTGGAGAAAAGTGATCAGTCTCCCTTAAGGTCATGATGGCATCACTGGCTTTGAAAAAAATATATATATACTAGCCCTCTTTATAAATCTCACAGACAAGAGAAAAATGTGAGAGCACATTATATTTTAAAAGCACACATTATTTTTGTCTATTTAAAAAATGCATAATCACTTCCATACCACTATTAGTATGAGCTACAGTAGAACTATTACATTTTTATTTATAGTACCTGAACCTTTTTGTGGTAATGTATCAGTGTTACTTTCTTGAGTTTGATTATTACGTTTTGCTTGTATAGAATTTCCTAGTTTGTGGAAAATATATAACAATAAATTTGAGGATATGGTGCATCATGTTGGCAACTTATTCTCAACAAAGCTCAGGAAAAAATATTCTTGAACAGTTCTTGCAATCTTCCCATAAATTTGAGAATTGTTTCCAAAAAAACTTAAAAAAAAAAGTTATACCAAAAAAAAAATGTAGTGTTCTTAGGAATAAATGTAATGAAAAGTATTAAGACTTTTTATGTACAAATAATAAAACTTTATTAATATACTTTCTTTAAAAAAACTAAATAGATATACCATGTTCATGAATAGGAATTTATAATATTTAAAGCTGTAAATTATCCTGATATTATTATATTTCTTAAATATATTCTAATATACATAGTAACTATTTTTTAATGAAACTGACATATTGATTCAAAACTTCACATGGAAAAGCAAAGGGTTGAAAATAGCCAAAATAAAAAAAAATTAGAAGACTTTTTACGTAGTAAATCATATTATAATACTTCAGTAATTATCCCAGTGGTTTTTGTGTGTGTTTGTTGGGAGAGGGTATGTATTGTCGTTTGTTTTGCCAACAATAGATAAATAGATCAATGAAGCAAAATTGAAACTTGAAAAATAAACTAATGTACATATGAAAACATAGGTTAAAGAAGATTTGTCTGTAAGTTTAATGAAGAAAAATACATTTTTTAAAAATAGTATTTCGATAACTGGTTATGTAATTGGTTGTCTCACTAGAAGTTTTAATGTCTTTTCAAAGCCTTCACTTACATGAAAATTATGGCGATGTTTATTAACACAGATTTCATTCATTGCGCTGAAACCATGGTAAACAAATTGTAGATTAAAAAACCTTCACTCAGTCTAGACAAATTTCTTGAATTCATATATGTCAATTTCTTATAATTTTTTTCTGCCAGTCACTTCTACTTTTCAGATAATTGGTTCTTTTGTAGTGATCCGCTAATTTTCTCTTTTGTTTCTCCTTTGTTTCTCCTTTTTATCTATTTTTCTTTTATAATATTTATTGGGAGATTTCCACAACTTTATTTTGCAGCCTTTGTATTGAGTTTTAATTTTTTCTACTATATATTTAAATTTCCAAGGGCTGGTTTTGTTCTCTAAATATTACTTTTTGCAGCGTGCATATTTTCATATGTACAATGTGTTCTTTCTTTTCTCTGTAAAAATTAATTATAGCTCCTTTTTGCACTTTGTCTCCTTGCATTGTTCTCACTTACTCCAAAACTCTTTTAGAAATGTGTTTTGTTTTCTATATGTCCTGATAGAAAATGTTCTTAAATATCTATTGGTATTTGGCATTTAATTATTAAATTCTAAAAAGCTAACTGGAAGTTCCATAAGTTAGTGAGATCAGTTCACTCATGGGCTTTACTCTAGATTTATCTGGTTGAGAAATTGTATTTGGGGACCAAAACTGTCAGGAACGTTTTGTGTATGCATATTAAATATATAATTATGTATATATACATATGCATATTTTCCCCTCTGAGAAAAATCTCCCATCTCTGGCCATAGATTATATAAACTTCTCTGTCATTATTCTGTGACCCAAGTAGAAAGTAAAAATAATAGTTAGCACTTATATAGTGCTTATTGTTTGCCAAACACTGGAATATTTCTTTTATATACATTTACCCATACATTCTTTACATTAATCAAATAATTATGATTATATTGGCTTTTTTAGATGAATAAATTGAGGCACAGAGAAGAAAACTAACTTGCCTAAGAGACTGTTGGGTATGAAGCTGAGATTCTAATTCAAGAGTATGCTTCCAAATGTGATACACCTGTTTTTTTGTTTGTTTGTTTTGTGTTTTTGCCTAGGCATTCATGCTTTTTTTGGATGACATTGCTCTCAGCTGTGCCTCGTGTTTGACCAGTTCAAAGTACTTATTATTGACTCTGTCTAGATAAAATACATTCATTTCTCTTTTCATGCAGGGAAAGGGCCATTGTAGTTCTGAGTCAGGTGGGTGAAGATCAAAGTGCTAAACTTTTTCGAACAGACTTTCAAACTATTCTGTTGGTTTTTGTCCCCCACACTCCCATTTGCGGAGGTCTGTAGTTCAGCACATTCTTGCACATTTCTAGGATAATCCAATGCAAAGCAGGTGGTTGTTTGTCTTTCTCTCTGGCTATCTTAAGTTGCAGCCTTCTCTGGTCTTCTAAATTTGTTACCACTATCCATCTGTTTTACATTTCCATATTTTTTCCTTGCCACTTTATTTGTCCTGATATGATAATTCTTTTTTTTTTTAATCACTTTACTTTTATTTCTGTGAGATTTAGAAGGAAACTGCAGTGGACATGTGTGTTTATTCTCTCATCTTTAACAAGAACCCATCTTTATTTTTCTTGATAAAGATTATTTGTGACTCATATCATATTTGTAGATGGTGAACTCTATAGCTGAGAACCATGTTGTGGATAAAGACAGTTCCCTTTTTTCAGCCTAAAATGTTCTGATCCCAGTTTGTTGAAGTGCATAACATATCAGAGTCTGGATTTTAGAGATTGCCTGGAAACAATGAATCTGTTACATCGTCAGTGAGTGGCTTTCTATTTTGCAGATATGCAAGTCCTGAATCTAAGTTGAAGATAAGGATGACTCCTGTAGGTTCTACTCAAATGTCCGGGAACTAGAAGATGTAGGAAGATGAGCATTGATACAATGTCTCTGTTTGCTTACTTAAAGCTCCTTCATCATTAAGCTTCTGTTGTATTAAGGCTTCACATAGGAAGCCTTTGTTTCCTTAAATGAGCTTTTGAAAAGCTGTTTGAAAACCAGACAAAATAACTTATTTTTTTTATAAAAAAGCTATCAAGAAATTTATGTAGTGCATTGGTTCTTAGCCTCTGCTGCACATAAAAATTAACCAGGGAGTTTTCAACGTCCCAATTTAAAGACTGTCCTCAAGAATAATTAAATCTGAATCTCCAGGGATAGGACCTAAGTACAGTAATTTTTTTTAAGGTTGGTCAAGGGATTTCAATATGCAGCCTGGTGCATTAATCTTGTGCATTGTTTGAGCATTCCTCGACCAAATAGTGAATCTGCTAAATAGATCTAGTTATCAGGCTGTTTCCCAACATTTCTGGACATTTTGGTGTGAAACTAATTTAGTTATAGAGCAAAACTGAAGATAATTTTTCTGTGATTAAGTCTTTCGCAGTTCCTCTTGGTATGTGTCTCAGAACTCACTCACTTCAAGAATTCCTTATTATCTGAGAAGATGCTTTTCTAAGACCTCTTATATTCCTGCTGTAGGCCTGTGAATATAGATGTATGTGTGTGTATGAGTTTTTTCTTTCTAGCAAACTTTTAGCAATTGGAGACAACTCATAGCAAGGTGACTTGGAAAGCTGAATATAAATAACTAGATCCTGAGCTGCTGCATTAATTGGTAACGTGAGAAAGTGAATTTCAGTCCTATTAGATTTTGTTATAAAGCAAACTCTCTGCCTAACAGACATCTTAATTTAATTACCACATTCTCCATTACTGGCTGAATTTGTGACAATGGCAGCTTCCTCTCTCTCTCTCTCTCTCTCTCTCTCTTTTTATTATACTTTAAGTTCTGGGATACATGTGCAGAACGTGCAGGTTTGTTACATAGGTATACATGTGCCATGGCAGTTTGCTGCACCCATCAACTCATCATCTACATTAGGTATTTCTCCTAATGCTGTCTATCCCCTAGCCCCCCACCCACCAACAGGTCCCAGTGTGTGATGTTCCCCTCCCTGTGCCTATGTGTTCTCACTGTTGAAATCCCCCTTATGAGTGAGAACATATGGTGTTTGGTTTTTTGTTCCTGTGTTAGTTTGCTGAGAATGATGGTTTCTAGCTTCATCCATGGCCCTACAAAGGACATGAACTCATCCTTTTTTGTGGCAGCTTAATATTTCATGGTGTACACATGCCACATTTTCTTTATCTAGTCTGTCATTGGTGGGAATTTGGGTTGGTTCCAAATCTTTGCTATTGTGAACAGTGCCACAATAAATATACCTGTACATGTATCTTTATCATAGAATGATCTATAATCCTTTGGGTATATACCCAGTAATGGGTTTGCTGGGTCAAATGATATTTCTGGTTCTAGATCCTTGAGGAATCGCCACACTGTCTTCCACAATGGTTAAAATAATTTACATTCCCACCAATAGTGTAAAAGCGTTCCTATTTGTCCATATCCTCTCCAGCATCTGTTGTCTCCTGACTTTTTAACGATTGCCATTCCAAGTGGCGTGAGATGGTGTCTCATTGTGGTTTTGATTTGCATTTCTCTAATGACCAGTGATGATGAGCTTTTTTTCATGTTTCTTGGACACATAAATGTCTTCTTTTGAGAAGTGTCTCTTCTTATCTATCGCCCAATTTTTTGTGGGGTTGTTTGTTATGTGTCTCTCTTAATAGGAACTGATTCGAGCTCCCTCTTGAAGCATTAGGGTCAGAAGAGCAGTGGCTAAAGTGGCTCAGTATATCACTTGACTGGAAGAGTTTTTAATTTAATATGCTTAAGGGAAGTATGAAGTGTTCCACTCCCTCCCCTCCACCTTTTTGAAACAGCATCCTGCTGGCTCATAACTATGTTGAGAAATACAAAAGCTCATTTAAGGAAACACTTGGTAGGGCGTATGCAAAAAGAGGAAGGGCATGGAGTTTTGAATATTTTGAAGAAGAGAACAAATGTTAAGCTTGTTGCAATACATAAGGCACCCATTCAATCAAAAATAGAAAAATGGTCATGAGGGGAATAAACACAATGAAAAGGATAATGTCTGCTTTGAAATAAATGGAAACACCACAGTGCAAACACATGCTTATGTTCATTTTAGGTCTAGGGAAGTGGCCTAAGTGAGGAATATAAATGCCAAGAACTCTTCCTTATTTTTATCCCCTGTCATTACCACAGATTTACACGAGCTTTATCTTCAGCCAGTGTGGGATCTGAAAGCAGTTTCAACAGAGCCGGTTCTACAGTCAAAAGACTCCTTTGATCATGTGGGGTCTTACCTGTTCATTTCAATCCTAACTCGTGACCCTAAAATTCTTCCACAGGATAGCTAGAAAGAATCATATTTTTGTAATGCTCGCTTTTCATAAAAAATAAGGACTTTTTCATTTGTGCTTGAAATAAAACTCCTGGCATGATTTAGCAATAAAGAAAAACATGGCATGAATAGAACTACAGACCCATAACAGATTCCAGTTGGCCAGCCCAGGATATGAAGTAGAGTGAGTTATAGGGGGAAGAATTATGAAGAGAGACTAGGGTGCAGGAAACAAAAAGCAAACATAATATTATTATGCTTGCAAAATCTTTGTCAACCGCATTCCCAAAACATTTAATGGAGTAGCTGATGTCATTATGAAATTATGTTTATTATGACAGTCAAAGAGAAAGAGCAGATGAAAGTATATTAAAATATATAACTGCACAATAATGTAGCTTGTTTTAGAGTAGTGGATTATCACATTTTTTTGAACCTACGTATTAGTAACCTTGGAAACTAATATGTGAAAATTAGCATGGTATCTACCACATCATTGTTACGTTTAGTGGTCAGAATTTGTTTGCCTGTCATTGATGTCCCAAGAAGTCTTAAGAAAAAAAGCAATAAATGTATTGCCTCATATAATTAGAAATTTCATTGTTGATCCATGAGCAATTTGGAATTACATACGTTGACTAGGAGAAATAAAAAGGTGCTTATTGGAGAGGTATAATCTAGCACTCAACAGTGGAAGAAGGAGGTGGGTCTAGGCCTTCAAATCACTACTTCGAAAATTTAAAAGGGGATGATTTTCCCAAAGGAATATCAAGATAGTGTCACCAACATAAGAGGGAATAGTAAACAGCCAAGGAGAAACATCGGTGGTTACCAGCAGCAACTGAGAAATGCCAATTGAATGAATGACTGTCTTACTAATAGGATTAAGAGGGAACGGTGAAAACAAGCGCATGGACAATTTTCGGAACTTGTGGCAAAATTAGTACTGTGATGCATGAAAGGTGTATTACAGTGTCCCCTTTGTTTTTATTTATTGGGTTATAAAGATTTTATATTTGCAATGTGAAATAACTTCTGACTTTATTTCATATGAAGATATAATATCATGTTCTCTGTGAACCATTCCTGCTTAGGTCTGGGACTCTCAAAATTAAACAGTTCTGAATCAAACCAGGGTCTTGTTTTGTTAGGTTGTTTGTTTGTTTGCTTTTGTTTTGCGCTTTTAAAATATTGTTTTCCATATAACCGAATCTCTGTATCTATACACATAATTTTTAATAGAGTAGAGCATTGGTGTAAAGAAATGAAAAAATAAAATCTAATCCTGTACCAAGGATACTAAACACTGATATGGTGTTCTCTGTCAGACCTTGGATGAGTAGGGGAACAGTGAAATCATCCAAGTTCAGTGATAACCTGAGATTGTCATTTTTTACTAGACTTCAGGATTCCCTTAGGGAGCAGCCATGTAGAATTTTAGTAACAGCTGTATTTCCATTATTTCCTAGGGCCACATAGAAAAATTATACTCATTTGGAGTGGATTTTGTAAAACCTAAATAAAACAAATTAAAATAAAATAATACCAAGAGGCTCTGAGAAAATGAAGTTATCTCAAAAAGAGGGTACTTGCATGTATAGTTGATCCTCCATAGCCGCGGGTTCTACATATGCAGATTTAACTAACCTTGGATGAAAACTATTCATACCCAAACATGATAAAATAGTAAAAAAAAATTAAAATATAATATAACAACTATTAGCATAGGATTTAGATTGTATGACATGTTTAGACATATTTAAGTAATCCAGAGATGATTTAAAGTATTTGGGAGGATGTGCATAGGCCATATTCAGATACCACACCATTTATATAAGATACTTTAGCATTTGCAGATCTTGGTAAGGAACATAATCCTGGAACCAATTTCTCTTGAATACTGGGGGTAGACTGTATGAACAATAATTCTAGATCCTAGAAAACTGATTTCATGAAACAAAGTATCTTAAAGATTTTAGATAAAGACAACCTGATGTGTCCTAATGAAACACATGGAGGCCTTAAAAACGTAATTGTGTATTTTAATTTCCTGTAGCACTGGCAAGAGAATCCAAACAGAGCATACAGGGAAACTACTCAAGGAATAGTGCAGTGAAAGTTAGGAATTTTGTTATTTATTTTACTCATTTACTTATATATTATATTCATATAACTATACTATAATACATACTTCTCTAGACTTTGAGCTTCTCATCTGCAGAGACCTTGCCTCTTTTGTTCATTTCTGTATTCTTAGCATCTGAGACGATGGTAGGCATATACAGAGCATTTCGAATAGTGCTTGAAATAAATAAGTAAATACTTGGGTAAAGACTTTTGAAAGAGTGTGAAAACCAAATTGGAACACATAAAAAAATTATTGTTAATAATGTGATTTTTGTATTCTTCATGCAACCAGTTGATCTATCAGAAATGGAAACTGTAATAGGATGAATTTAAAAGCAAAAAGCAGAAATGACATGTAAACATTCAGGAGTCCAATCTGAATGATTTAATTGGATTGATAGCTTAATTTTGGAATGCAAGGACATTTCAGACTCTGCTAGGTGCTCTACTCTTCAACATATAGGCTGAGATAGAAGGTATTGACAAGATTTTGACAAGAACAATTTATCTTTATTAAGTTCATGCTGTGTTATACTTGTCCAGAAACCAAACAAATGTCAACCATAGTCAGCTACTTTGGGATGGTACCTTAACTCTTAGGCTAAGAATTTTGTAAACTCTTTAGTAAAGAAAGCCTTTTTGGGGTTTAGGGAATGCACTAAATTCATCCTACCCTTGGAGTAAGATTTAGGTTGCATACACACACATAATACATACATGCATAGGTATTTAGATACATATTCATACTTGCTTTTCCTTCATACAAGTCCAAGAGTGAGGTTTTGGAGTGCTGTAATTTCTAGATTCTTTCTTAGTAGGTAAAGAATGGGCTCCATCAGACAAACTTACAAGAATTTCATTAAATCTTCACTCAAGTCTTCTCCAGCTGTAAAATATCATATGTATTTATGGCAGAGTAATGTTACCAAATATTTAATCCTCTTGAAGTTTGATAAGGTCATGTGCTTCATGTCTTATCTTTCTTTCTCTGCCTGTGCAACCCAAAAGACTGAATGTCCTGCAAGGTGTGGCAAGACAGCAGAACTTCCATCACCCTGAATCCCAGAATTGCCACATGAGCATTACCGGTTATTCAGTGTAAGTGGGCAACAAATTCTATTGGATTAATCCACTGAGATTTTTATGGTTTATTTTATTATTACTTTAAATATTTGTCTTTTGTGGCTTTATAAATATAGTATGTAAAATCATAGGCTTTAGCATAATGACTACGAATATGTCAAACACATCTTGGATTGATTTTTTTTTGCTTGGTTCTGTGATCTTTGTCTAAAACTTAGCTTACCAAAATGTTGTCATTTTTCTTTTTTGTTTGTTTTTATGTTTACTGAGATGGAGTCTCACTCTGTTGCCCAGGCTGGAGTGCAGTGGCGGGATCTGGGCTCACTGCAATCTCTGCCTCCCGGGTTCAAGCAATTCCCTGTCTCAGCCTCCCAAGTAGCTGAGATTACAAGCGCCCGCCACCACGCCTGGCTAATTTTTTGTATTTTTAGTAGAGATGGAGTTTCACCATCTTGGCCAGGTTGGTTTTGAACTCCTGACCTCGTGATCCACCTGCCTCAGCCTCCCAAATTACAGATGTGGGTCACCGTGCACGGCCCAATGTTGTCATTTTTCTGACTAATTCTAAGAAAAGTTTTGAGGATTAATCTAGAAAAAGCAATTAGCAATTTACATGGAACCTAATAGGTGCAAAAAAACAGAGAGTTTCTTTGTCTTTTAGCTAACTTATCAACCAATCTTAGATTTCTGGAACCTTATCAAATTGATCTGTTTTCTGGAATATAAATACTTTGCCATAGAAAATAATGAGGTAAATAGTATATCCTATTTAATTTATTTTTATTTTTATTTATTTATTTTTTTTTACAAAACACAAGGTTCGGTTTAAATGTATCTTCATTGTAAACTGTTTGGTTTTTTTTTAAAACAAATAAATGTATATTTGCAATTGGGAAGTATCAATTTTTGAACTTGCAACATTTTGCCTAATACTTGCTTCAGAAAGAACTAATTTATATGTGCTATCTTACCTAGAAAGTGAGCTAGACATTTAATAGTGCATAATCTAAATCTCACTCTGACAAAGCTCAGGTTTCTATTTTTCCATCATTTTATTATTAATATTTCCAAACACAAAGCAAAGTTGCAGTATATCCACCATCAACCATCTTATATTTTGATGCATTTCTAAGTAAACCTTGGACATCAGTATACTTCCCTTCTAATCATTTAAGCATGTATATTATTAATTAGAAATATATATGTGTTTACATTTTTTATATGACTTTTATTATGAAAGTAGTTTGTGTTCATTTTAGACATTGGAATTTACAGATAAAAATATTAACAGATCTAACAGTTAGTATTTATTTGTACCAGCCATCTCATTTAATCCATTATCACACCCTACGAAATAGTATTATCCCCATTTTACAGATGAAGAATCTATGAACAAGTTGCCCCAGTTACCACAGTGGCAGAGTTAGGGAATGCACCCAAGTATGTTTCATAACCTTACTTTTTTTTTTCTTCACGTCTATGGATAGTCATTGGTACATGTGAGAGTTTAATACAAGCATGCCATGTGTAATGATCAAGTCTGGGTAATTGGGATATTCAACATCTCAAACTTTTATCATTTATTTGTGTTGGGAGCATTCCAAATCTATTCTTCTAGTTATTTTGAAATATACAATATTTATTGTTAACAATAGTCACCCTATTGTTACCAAACACTAGATCTTATTTCTTCTAACAGTATTTTTATATCCATAAACCAACCCTTCTTTCTCCTGCCTCTACTCTACTTTTCCCAGGCTCCAGTAGCCACCAATGTAAAACTCAGGTTTAGCAAAACAAGCATTTGCATACTTGAGAGAAAATGTTAACTTTAGGCAACAATAAGGAAAACTGAAGTAAAATATTTCAATGCTTTCAGTGTTCTGCAAGGAAAAACAGAAAAATTTTAAAAAGTGTAACCACAACACAGACCTAAATTATATTCTTTTATTCTGCTAGTAATTGTGACAGTCTCAAAAATGATGAAAGACTTCATCTTTCTGTTAAAATTCATTTAATGGTATGCATCTTAACTTGGATGAGTTATTGTTATTATTACACCTTTTTGAGGCTTTATTGCAAATTGTGTGGGAGTGTTGGGGTGGGGTAGTCAGAAAAAATATATTGCTACATAAATTTTCTCTATATCTTTATGTGTAAAAATGGCGGTATTTTGCCCTTATTCATTGTTACATTATTTCTACAATATTTATTACACACTTGTTTTACTATTTATTATAATTTTCAGAGCATTGAATAATTTTAAATTTTATCTAAGAATTTTAACTTCTGGTATAGCTTTACCTATTAAAGGTTAAAAAATAATGATTTAATCTTTTCTTATTAAATACTACTGAATTAAAGTGCAAAAGCTGATATTAACAATACAAGATATTTTTGGTGAGTACACAAATATATTCTACAATACATATTTTCTTGTTCAAGAAAATACAATTCTGATGCATAAGGATATACTTATAATCAGCATCTAAGATCCAACTCCAAAGCAGCATTTGCTGTGAATGAAAAATAGCTGTTACCCTATGACTCATTCACACTTTGCCCTTCTAATCAGAAACATCAGAAAAGATGGTAATTCATTTAAAAATATGACACTTCTCAGATATGTCAGGTTCTTCTTGGCTGCTTGAATAAATGGAACCCATTTGTGGCTACAGTCAATTGACAACTGACTTTCATTACACATTTTGCATATATAAGTTACTTTTTAAGTGAGCACAATAAAATCTTATTAAATATATGAAAACGTTGATTCCTACGGAGTTTACTGTCTAGCTTGAAATGCCACTGACATACACACAAAAAAATTCTAGTAGCTCTCTGGATTATATTTTAATTGATCTATATTGATCATAAATACAAAGGGAAGAACTGAACTGGGTATGGACTTTCATTCTGTCACCTACCAGTTTTATAATTTCTGAACCTAGGTTCCTTCATCTGCCTGGTTACATTAATAAAACGTAGGGTTGCTGTGGATAAAAGTACACCTATACAGTATAACATAATTATCCATATCTGTTTCTCTCTTTCCTTTTTAAAAATCTGCCTTTGAATATGGCCTGGCACAGCCATGTGTGGTGGCTTAAGCCTATAATCTCAGAGACTTGGGAGGCCAAGGCAGGAGGATTGCTTGAGGCTAGCATTCCAAGACTAGCCTGGGCAAAGCAGCAAGACCTATCTCAAATAAAATAAAATATAATATAAAATAAAATAATTAAATTATAAATAAAATAGAATACTTCCAGACATACAATAATTTCCATAAAAATGTTTTATTTATCTTAAACCACACACTTATTTTTTTTTATTGGCTATTTTTATGATTGTTTCCTCTACTGAACTTTAAATTATTTGCATATACTTCCCTGAGTCATAGTCAAATTTATACCACTCCTACCTTATTGATACAAGTACCGAAGGTGTAAGCTTATTAGATGTTGAATTGAATTGCTAGAAATCAGGTTGAGACTGAGAGAGGCAGGTTTCAGATATAGTTAGAAAGTGAATGATGAATAAAGGATGAAATATAAGCAACCATAGATATTCTCCTTTAGAGTATTAACTTATATCCAAATTGCTTGAAGCCAGTGTCTTGACAACCATGTTGTTTATACATTCTTTGAGGCTTTTGTGTGTGTGTGTTTGTTTGTGGCTGGAGGGCAAATTCTGTGTTATTTCATCTTGGGCAAAATATTCATTGTTTGTTAATAAAATACTTGTGATAATTTGTTAAGTGAAATTATTCTCAAATGTGAAACTATGGTTTTGATGTTGGTTGCACAATAAATTTGTAAAGTAGTTTCTTCCCAAATCTGAAGAGTTATGAGGAGCAAAGTTCATTAAAAATGGTTAATTTCAGTTTTGAAAATCATAGCAAAATGATAACAGGATTCTTTTGGTGCTACTTTGCCAGCTGAAAATCTCTGCAGCTGGTAGAACCTCTGCCCAGACTTCACTCAGGCTTGCTGGGTTCGCTGTACCCCCTTGGCCTCTTGGCTGTGCTTGGCTCACACTACCAACCCGGATCAGATCCTGCACCTGCCATGTCTCCATGCTCAGATCGTGGCTGGTCTGGGCATGCTGCAACTGGCTTCCACCTTGACCTCCAGCATCTAAACAACAGGAGATGTGGTGGTGCCCAAAAAGTTGAAAATGCCGGCAACTTAGAGCCCCAAGGGGCATTGCAACTTTTGCTCGGGGATTACTCAGGTCTCATATCCCAGAAAGTGTAACTCTTGTTTGTTCCCGCTGCCTGCATGCAGCTTTGGCAAGTGGGGGCATGTCACAGCTTCTTCTGTCCCACTGCCTGCAGCTCGGCGAAGGGGGTCATGTGGTGCCCAGCAGCTTTTTCTCCCATGTTGTTTGGCAAATAGGAGGAAGGGTTATGATGTTATCACTTTTTTCACACCTACCGTTTGGCAGGTTCTGGGTTTTTGTCCTGTGACCAAGAAGAATGAGGTACTCAGATACTGGAGAGTTAGCAAGGCAGAGAAGAATTTTATTGAGTGACAGAAAGGTTCTTGACAAAGAGAGGAGACCCAAAGTGGGTGTCCTTCTGTGTGAGAGAGGGCCCAAGAGCAGGTAGCCACTTGTGTGACTGAGTCCAGGCTTTTTATGGGCTCAGAATCGGGGAATCCATGCTGATTGATCCATGGGTGGGCCTGGAAAAAGCACCATTCGATTGGCTAAAAGGCATAGAGGAAGTTCTCATTCCAGTCACGGACTCTACCTAAAAGTGGCAGCTCAGTTTTCAAGCTTTAGGATGTCTTTGACTTGAAGGTCGGATTTCAATGGGGACCTGTCCCTGTCTGTCAAGGAATCTGCCTGCCTCCTTTCCCAATCACTACTATATTGAGTTAAAAGGGCTTCCTTTTGTGTGTGTGTCTGTGTGTATAATTAGAGCAATAAGATAATACCAGCAGTAGTTTAAACAAATAACCACAATTACATTGCCCTCACTATTTCATTCAGTCATTTATAATTTTTGCAACTATGGATCCTAGGTAAGCAATTTGCTTTCATAAAGTAGATCTGCCTCCAGGCAGTGAAGAGTCCTGGAAATACTGACTCAGTCAACTGATACTGTATGAATATTTTCTAAGCATTGTCAGCCTGGAGCCTCTTCTAAATATCTATTTATCGAAGCGCCAGTAATTTAGAATATCTGATGCAGTTTGTTCCACAGGCATTGTGATGGCTGTTTTTTGTGTGTACATGGCATAAATTCTAACTTGTACTTTGTAGCAAATCTTTCTGGCAAACATCAGTGGAAAGCAGAAGCCTATTTAGTTTGTTGTTAAACGATTAGTGTGGACTAGAATATTAGAAAGGGGGAAATCAGATTCTCTATTGTAATTCAGAACACAGCTATTTCAGGAGTTTGATCAGGGTTTCTCCTTAGGGTGAAATATATATAACAGTGAAAGGACTGAAGAATCCCCATTAAGTGTAAAATTTTGAAATATTTATTTTAATAATATTTTGCCTGTATAGTTTTCACTATAGAAAAACTGTTTCTTCTGCTTTGACAATTCTTCCCACATGGATTTTACAATAATGTTGGGCTGATGAAATATGAAACATAGCAAACAACCCTAACTGTTCCTATCATGTTTTTCCACAAGGTGAAGTAACAAATTTTGGGGTTTGTCTAGGAAATCTATGGGTAGGGGCAAGGCTCCTGAATATATTATTTAATTTTTTTCTAAATTTGGAATCTGCTACTTTAGGCAACCATCTCCCTATCCTACAAAATAAAGCAGATTTTATGTTTCAAGATAGGCTCAAGCGTCCTGAGAAAAAACACTTGGTTATTGTTTTAATCAAAATGATGGCACGCTTTAGATAAACACAAAAGATAGTAACAGTTTTGTAAGAAACTTTAGGTTTTTCGTAAGTAAGGAACTTTTTAAAAAATTAGCCAGTTGCATAATAAAAGGAAAACTAAGCAAAGAAGGTTTTTCAAAGAGATATAGACTCTTTACTATGTGGAAGATGTACCTAAAAGATTAAACAATGATATTTTATTATCCCTTTAGAGTTTCTAAGGCTTACTTATCAACTTAACAGAAAAAGCCACATTTCGGTTTCATATTGATAAATATTTGGCATGACCACCCATCCCCACCGCCGACCTCCTTAAATTATCTGGTGAATAAATTCATCAAAACCCAGTGAACTTTGCCAAAAATATAAATTATCTCAGCTTTTTTTCAGGCTTAGGTATTTTATTTTATTTTATTTTATTTTATTTTATTTTATTTTTGAGACGGAGTCTCGCTCTGTCACCCAGGCTGGAGTGCTGTGGCCGGATCTCAGCTCACTGCAAGCTCCGCCTCCCGGGTTTACGCCATTCTCCTGCCTCAGCCTCCCGAGTAGCTGGGACTACAGGCGCTGCCACCTCACCCGGCTAGTTTTTTGTAGTTTTTTAGTAGAGACGGCGTTTCACCGTGTTAACCAGGATGGTCTCGATCTCCTGACCTCGTGATCCGCCCGTCTCGGCCTCCCAAAGTGCTGGGATTACAGGCTTGAGCCACCGCGCCCGGCCAGGCTTAGGTATTTTAAACCAAGCTAAACAAAATTAACATCCCTCATACCTTCTGCTACTTGCTACACACACTAAACTTTCCTCCTTTTATGCGTTTTTTTTCTTTTTTTGGATCAAAGTTATATTTCATTTTAAGATAAAACTACTCTCTTTTTTCCTTGAAAAACAAAACCTCAGCTTTACATACACAGTGCTTTCCTCAATCATCATTGGTTTTCGTATAGTCTCAATAACCCATGTTAGTTATAACTCTTAACTAAAATAACTATCTTTATTGCAAAGAAAACAACTGGAAAATAGTACTGAGAATTGTCTGTCATATACAATCATGATTGTAGAAGACAATCAAGCTCATAAATACACATAAGTATAGCCATATATATATCCCTTTTTCATCCTATCGAAATGATAAGAATGAACAGGTTCATTAACATTACCCAAAGAGATGGGCACTCCATATCACATGCAAATAAGAAACAAACTATAAAATTAAAATTATGTTTATAAGCCATCTTTCACTCTTTAATATCACTTAGAAATTAGCTAGGAATCCAAAGATTATCCATTAATATTTTAATATTAGTTCATGAATTTTAGTTATCTAAAGATCTTAGAAATAATATTTATTATAATATACTACAAAACATTTATACTTTATAAGCTTGTCAGAATTATGATTCAATTTAATTAAATCTACATTTACATTTTTAAGATGTTGAACATTATATAAGTTTTATATTGGTAATCCAGTACATGTTTAGAAATTTCAGATTAATTTACCTCTTCGAAAAGAAATCCAAATTTCACATAAAACAAAACTTGAGAAATCATGCAAATATATCTTGTATATAGTCTTATAAAATGTTTATATTTTACTCCATATTGAAATTCAAACAATAGTCATATAGCTATCATTAATATTTTAAATACAAAATTATTGATAGCATAATTTGCAAAATTCATCTTAATTCTGGATTCTTAAAATGTTTCTATGATATCAGTGTCTGCAATAAAGATTTGTCTCAGTAATTTTAAAGTGTTACGAGTCCATTCTACTTATTTTCTGGGAAGTTTTGAAATACTTAAATTTTTATCTATGCTTATTTATATTTATAAAATAATCAGAAGACAACTAATTTATTAAGAAATACTGTAATCAAAATTTTTACCTCTGAAGGTAGGAAGGTATTTCACGCTTATAATGAAATGTAAAAGGCTTATTCAATTACAGATGCACAGATACATACACCGCTTTTATTTTCTTCTCTTTTTTAAAATTATACTTTAAGTTCTGGGATACATGTGCAGAAAGTGCGGGTTTGTTACATAGGTATACATATGCCATGGTGGTTTGCTGCACCCATCAACCCATCATCTACATTAGGTATTTCTCTTAATGCTCTCCCTCCCATAGCCCCACATTCCCTGACAGGCCCCAGGGTGTGACGTTCCCCTCTCTGTGTCTATGTGTTCTCATTGTTCAACTCCCACTAATGAGTAAGAATATGCAGTGTTTGGTTTTCTTTTCCAGTGTTACTTTGCTAAAGATGATGGTTTCCAGCTTCATCCATGTCCCTGCAAAGGACATAAACTCATCCTTTTTTATGGCTGCATAGTATTCCATGTTGTACACATGCCACATTTTCTTTATCCAGTCTATCATTGATGGGCATTTGGGTTGGTTTCAAGTCTTTGCTATTGTGAAAAGTGCTGCAATAAACATATGTGTGCATGTGTCTTTCTGGTAGAATGATTTATATCCCTTGGGGTATATTGCCAGTAATGGGATTACTGGGACAAATGGTATTTCTGGTTCTAGAGCTTTGAGGAATCGTCACACTGTCTTCCACAATGGTTGAACTAATTTACACTCCCACCAACAGTGTAAAAGCGTTCCTATTTATTCACATCCTCTCCAGTATCTGTTGTCGCCTGACTTTTTAATGATTGCCATTCTAACTGGCACAAGATGGTATCTCATTGTGGTTTTGATTTGCATTTTTCTAGGGACCAGTGATGATCAGCTTTTATCATATGTTTGTTGGCTGCATAAATGTCTTCTTTTGAGAAGTGTCTGTTCATATCCTTTGCCCACTTTTTGATGGGGTTGTTTGTTTTTTTCTTGTAAATTTTATAAAGTTCTTTGTAAATTCTGGATATTAGCCCTTTGTCAGATGGATGGATTGCAAAAATTTTCTCCCATTCTGTAGGTTGCCTATTCACTCTGATGGTAGTTTCTTTTGCTGTTTAGAAGCTCTTTAGTTTAATTAGATCCCACTTCTGAATTTTGGCTTTTGTTGCCCTTGCTTTTAGTGTTTTAGACATGAAGTCCTTGTCCATGCCTATGTCCTGAATGGTATTGCCTAGGTTGTCTTCTAAGATTTTTATGGTTTTAGGTCTTACATTTAAGTCTTTAATCCATCTTGAGTTAATTTTTATATAAGGTTTAAGGAAGGGGTCCAGTTTCATTTTTCTGCATATGACTAGCCAGTTTTCCCAACACCATTTATTAAATAGGGAATCCTTTCCCCGTTGCTTGTTTTGGTCTGATTTGTCAAAGATCAGATGGTTGTAGATGTGTGGCATTATTTCTGAGGCCTCTGTTCTGTTCCACTGGTCTATATATCTGTTTTGGTACCAGTACCATGATGTTTTGGTTACTGTAGCCTTAAGCCAGGTAGCATAATACCTCCAGCTTTGTTCTTTTTGCTTAGGATTGTCTTGGCTATACGGGCTCTTCTTTGATTCCATATGAAATTTAAAGTGGTTTTTAAAAAAATCTATGATGAAAGTCAATGGTAGCCTGATGGGGATAGCACTGAATCTATAAATTACTTTGGGCAATATGGCTGTTTTCATGATATGGATTCTTCTTATCCATGAGCATGGAATGTTTTTCCATTTGTTTGTGTCCTCTCTTATTTCCTTGAGCAGTGGTTTGTAGTTCTCCTTGAACAGGTCCTTCACATCCCTTGTAAGTTGTATTCCTAGGTATTTTATTCTCTTTGTAGCAATTGTGAATGTGAGTTCATTCATGATTTGGCTATTATTGGTGTAAAGAAATGCTTGTGAATTTTGCACACTGATTTTGTTTCCTGAGACTTTGTGGAAGTTGCTTTTCAGCTTAAGGAGACTTCTGGCTGAGACAATGGGGTATTCTAAATAAACAATCACATCATCTGCAAACAGAGAGAATTTTACTTTCACTCTTCTTATTTGAATACCCTTTATTTCTTTCTCTTGCCTGATTGTCCTGGTCAGAACTTCAAATACTATGTTAAATAGCAGTGGTGAGAGAGGGCATCCTTGTCTTGTGCTGATTTTCTTTCTTTTTTTTTGAGAGGAAGTCTCGCTCTGTCTCCCAGGCTGGAGTGCAGTGACCGGATCTCAGCTCACTGCAAGCTCCGCCTCCCGGGTTTACACCATTCTCCTGTCTCAGCCTCCGGAGTAGCTGAGACTACAGGCGCCCGCCACCTTGCCTGGCTAGTTTTTTGTATTTTTTAGTAGAGAGGGGGTTTCACCATGTTAGCCAGGATGGTCTCTATCTCCTGACCTCGTTATCCGCCCGTTTCGGCCTCCCAAAGTGCTGGGATTACAGGCTTCAGCCACTGCGCCCGGCCTTGTACTGGTTTTCAAAGGGAATGCTTCTAGCTTTTGACCATTCAGTGTGATATTGGCTGTGGGTTTGCAATAAATAGCTCTTATTACTTTGATATATATTCCATCAATACCTAGTTTATTGAGAGTTTTTGGCATGAAGGGATGTTGAATTTTGATTGCAGGACTTTTCTGCATCTGTTGAGATCATGTGGTTTTGTCATTGGTTCTGTTTATGTGATGGATTACACTTATTGATTTGCATATGTTGAACCAGCCTTACATCCCAGGGATGAAGCCAACTTCTTCATGGGATATAAACTTTTTGATGTGTTGCTGAATTTGGTTTGCCAGTATTTTATTGAGGATTTTTGCATCAATGTTCATCAGGGATATTGTCCTGAAATTTTCTTTTTTTGTTGTATCTCTGTCAGATTTTGGTATCAGGATGATGCTGACCTTATAAAATGAGTTAGGGAGGATTCCCTCTTTTTCTACTATTTGGAATAGTTTTAGAAGGAATGGTAGGCACCAGCTCCTCTTTGTACCCCTAGTAGAATTCAGCTGTGAATCCACCTGGTCCTGGGCTTTTTTTGGTTGGTAGGCTATTAATTACTGCCTTCATTTCTGAACTTGCTATTGGTCTATTCAGGAATTTGACTTCTTCCTGGTTTAGTCTTGGGAGGGTATATGTTTCTAGGAAGTTATCAATTTCATGTAGATTTTCCAGTTTATTCATTGGAGGTGTTTATAATACTCTCTGATGGTAGTTTGTATTTCTGTGGGATCAGTGGTGATATCCCCTTTATGGGGTCATGGAAAACAAAAATATAAGACAATAAAATAAATAGCATTCTTCACTATAGTAACCTCTCCAGTGGCAGTGGTCAGAAGAGTTCTGAATCCTTGTGAAGACACAATGACCAGGAATTTCAGACAGCCCCTGATCCTAAGGGTACCCCAATTCAAGACTTTGGAAACAGTAGCAATAAGTAGAACACCTCAAAGAATACTGAAAAATAGACAATGCAAAAAGAAATTAAAGTACAACTCACATTACCCTCTCTTTATGCTAGAGGACTGACCCTTGAGGTGAGGGGGGTAGAAGCTTGAAGACATTTTCTCAGAAATGAGGAAGTTGAACATTTTACTATGTGTGACCATAGAAGCACTGCTAGTCAGTAGCAATGCCAGATAGGGCCTGAGAGCTTCCAAATCCAAGTACAATATTATTTTTACTGGACTTACTATCCTGGAAAAGACTTGACAAGGATAGAGCCCAGACAGATTTTATTTAAGCAGTTGTGAAGACTCACTGCCTTTCACAGTAGAGAACAAAAGATGATGCCCCAACCTGGGTACAAGGTCCCACTTGATCTCTAGGCTAGACAATTACCTATCTTAAGCCTTACTCATCTATGAAATGGTTATTTTAATATCTGCTTGGAATGTGGTTGCGAGGTAAGATAATGTTCTGTAAATCTAAGATACAATATGAGCATAAGAAATAAACATCGATTATTTCCAAATCTTTTTTCACAAACATGATTTTCTTCCCCTTCTCTCTTTGAATTTACAAGTTGGTACCCTTATTTATTCAGCAAAAATTTTCCTCATCACTAGATCTTCTCCTTTTCTTTTCCAGCACTCAATCTGGGAGCAAAGCTCACTCCACCCCATACCCTTCCCAGGACTTTTCGCTGGCAGGTTCCTTTCCCCTTTGTTCAATGGAGTCAGCTTTTCTGTTTCCAGCCCCTCTCCATGTCTTTAGCTCCTTCCATGTGGCAAGCCTGAGGGGGGACTTGGGAATGGGTTTGAGTCCCCAAGAGGAGAGCCTTGAGTATTATCTATTTTTCTAGCAACCCCTTGCCTTGTCATTTATCAGCTTTTGTCCTCTGCTTTGATGGCCTAGGTGAACTCATGTTCTTTGGAAAAAAGAAAGGTGGGTTGCGTTGCAGAAATAAAATATCTATTTGCTTAAAAAAAATGATTCCTTTCTCTGTATCTCCTCTCATTCCCCACATTCAGGAGGTTTGCCATAGGAGAATGTAATATTTGTTAAATGAATAAACTATGACACCAATGACTGAATTATTTAGTGACCATGTTTCTCCTGGTTCTTTGCTTTATGCTTAGAATAAGATGAATAAGAAGTGGCCCTTGTCCCAGAAGACTTTATTTTTTGTCTTGATGATGTGAACGTTTACTCAACTATTTTTTCAAGGTTCTTTGACATGTTCTGTTCATCACCACTGTTTCCAAACTCCCCGTTTACCACCAAATGAGGTTATTTTAAAAGAGGAAATGCACTTACATGGAACAGTGTAGGTTTTATGTGCATTTAACCAGCCCAGTAAATAGTTATCTGTATTTATGTTCCTGCTACCTTGTGGCACCATGGTAGATGATGTCTTAGTCCCCTGCGCTACTGTAAGAAAATACCACAGACGGTAACTTAAACAACAGAAATTTATGTCTCTTACTTCTGGAAGCTGTGTCTGAGGTCCAAGATTAAGGGGCTGGCTGATTCAGTTCTGTTGAGGGCCCTGTTTCTGATTTGCAAATGTCTGCCTTGTTGCTGTCTCCTCACATTGCTGAGAGGGAGTTTGTCTCTTGTGTCTCTTATGTTTAAGTATACTATTGCCAATCATGAAGGCTCTACCCTCTTGACCTAATTACTCTCTAGAGGCTCCACCTCAAAATACCATCCCCTTGGGGATTAGGGCTTCAATATATAAACATTAGATAAGCACAAACAGTCCATAGCAGATGCTTACAACTTAGTGTGATTATCAAGCTTAGTGTCATTATCAAGCTCAGTTTTAAATAATGTATATATTTTGGCCGGGTGTGGTGGCTCACGCCTGTAATCCCAGCACTTTGGGACGCCAAGGAGAGTGGATCATGAGGTCAGGAGATCAAGACCATCCTGGTTAACACAGTGAAAACCCCATCTCTACTAAAAAAATACAAAAAATTAGTCGGGCGTGGTGGCGGGCACCTGTAGTCCCAGCTACTCGGGAGGCTGAGGTAGGAGAATGGTGTGAACCCAGAAGGCTGAGCTTGCAGTGAGCCAAGATTGTGCCACTGTAACTCCAGCCTGGGTGACACAGCGAGACTCTGTGTAAAATAATAATTAATAATAATAATAATAATGTATGTATTTAATCATAATTGAACTAGTCTTTGTTTTAAATGTAGCCACAGGCTGGGTATGGTGGCTCACGCCTGTAATCTCAGCACCTTGAGAGACTGAGGCAGGTGGATCACGAAGTCAAGAGATCAAGACCATCCTGGCCAACATGGTGAAACCCCATGTATACTAAAAATACAAAAGTAGCCAGGGGGTGTGGCATACGCCTGTAGTCCCGGCTACTCGGGAGGCTGAGGCAGGAGAAACACTCCAGCAGGCGGAGGTTGCAGTGAGCCAAGATTGCACCACTGCACTCCAGTCTGATGACAGAGTAAGACTCCGTCTCCAAAAAAAAAAAAAAAAATGTGACCACAGAAAAAAGAATGTTAGTAAATTTAAGTATACCTTGTTTCTGCTTTGACTCTGGTAATATTATAAAGCGATGTGAATTTAGTAATTGTCCTTCAGTGATCCTTCTATATCTGCCCACAGAGGACACATGGCTGCTGCAAACCTTGCCCAGCATATTCACACTCCCACTACTACATGTGTGAGGGTGGCGAGGAGTGAAGGTAAAATAAGTAATAAAGAATTTAAAAAAAGTGCTTCTCATCTTCAGATGATGTCTTAAACTTCAATGGGTTTCTAAAGGCCACTCCTCTGAGAGCAAACGAGCCACGGTAAAGCAAAAGCCTGAATTTTAAAAGTCTTTCTGAGGCTGGTTAAACCATGATTAATTTTACCTTCTCACATCATTTCTCACAACCTCTCATTTTTTCTTTATCTCCTTACACATTTCCACTCACCTCGTGTTGCCTTTCCCCCTCTATCGTGCCCACCACTTCAAATGAAGATTTATTTTAAGAAGGCAACAATTTATCTCTTTGGAATTTTATGACTTTATTTTTATTTCTGTATATAAAAATTAAATGCAAACTCTTTAACGTCAAAACTAAATATTAGTATCTAGTTTTTCAATTTTATAGCAACTTTCTTAACATCTTCAAACTCACTTTAAGCATTTCTATCTAGTTTCGTCCCTCATGGATCAGTTTACTATTTGTTTGTTCATAGTTATTTTTTCTTTTCTTTTTTCCTTTTTGTTTTTTTTTTTTTTCTTTTTAGAGATAGGGTCTCTGTCACCGAAGCTAAAGTGCAGTGGCATGATCATGATTCACTACAACCTCACAACCTCTCCCTCCCCAGGCTCAGGTAATCCTCCCACTTTGGCCGCCAGAGTAGCTGGGACTACAAGCACATGCCACCATGCCCAGCTAAATTTGTAGGTTTTTGTAGAGGTAAGGTTTCGCTGAGAAGATGGGAAGAGTCACTCTGTACCCTGGTCATGAAGAAAGGGTGTTGTTCCAAGAGAAGTGAGCCACAGTCCTTGCCGAAAACTCCTGAAAAGTGAACCATAGAGTTTGCCCTCAGGGAGAGGTAAGCCATAAGGAGAGAGTGCTCTAAGGCTCTTCCTAAAGGAATAACTTTATTTGAGCCAGGATATGAAGGAAGCTCAAGACTAAAGATACTCTTTAAAATGGCAATTTTGTTGTTAGCAATTAAGAGGAGACTGATAGTTTCTCCAGAGCAAAGTAGTAATCCGTAAGTCAGTTAGTCTGCTAGAGAGAATGGAGAAAAGAGGCAGCGAGGAAAAATCTTCCAGATGTTCAGGAAAAACAAAACTCCTCAAGCTGCCCTCAAAAACTGCCCTTACAAAGGGGCTTGAACTTAATAGGATCAAGCCCGTGGGGTAATTTATAACCCTAGCGATTGTTAAAAATATAGATCAATTGACTATCAATTAGTGGAGCCCAAAAATTGGGTGTGATAATAATAGAAGCAGACAGCTTAACTGAAATATTAGAAAAGAGACAAAGAGAGCACTATTCAAACTGCGGTTATCTCATGATGACTGTGCACATACCCATAATGCCCACTAAAGAAGCAATCAAATGATGGCAAAAACAAACCAAGGGTAGGATCAGCATCAAGAGCTGCTATAATATAGTATCTAAAATGTACAGTTTTCAACACAAATATTAGATTGCATACAAAGAATAAGGAGGACTTATTTCATGCATATTATTAAAAAGAGAGGCCGGGCGTGGTGGCTCACACCTGTAACCCCAGCACTTTGGGAGGTCGAGGTGGGTGGATCATGAGGTCAGGAGATCGAGACCCTCCTGACTAACATGGTGAAACCTGGTCTCTACTAAAAGTATAAAAAATTGGCCAGGTGTGGTGACGGGTGCCTGTAGTCCCAGCTACTTTGGAGGCTGAGGCAGGAGAATGGCATGAACCTGGGAAGCAAAGTTTGCAGTGAGCTGAGATCATGTCATTGCACTCCAGCCTGGGCGACAAAGCGAGACTCCAGTGTCAGAAAAAAAAAAAAAAAAAAAGACAAAACTGTCAATGAGAAGTCCAAGCATGGGATTTTAAAAATACTTCAAAACTCCATTTAAAATATATTTGAAGAAAGGATGAAAAGAAGATATGATATTTCATTAAATAGAATATCAATAAAACCAAATTATTTAAAAATGAAAAGTTTGGAGTTGAAGGATATGATAACTGAAATTAAATATATGCTAGAGGGGGTCAACAGCAAATTTAAATTGACAGAATCAGCAAATTAGTAGACGGAAGCAATTATGCAATCTGAAGAACAGAGAGAAATAAAGAATAAAGGCAAATAAACAGAGCTTCAGAGAAATATAAAAGTGTATCAAAAGATAGGTAATAGGAGTAACAAAAGGAGAGGAGAGAGGAAAAGGAGCAGAAAGACTATTTTAAAAAATAAATAATAGCAAAATGTCCCAAATTTGATGAAAAACTTAATGTACACATTCAAGAAGCTCAAAAACTTTAAGTAGGATTAATGCAAAAGACTACATAAAAATTCTGAAAGACAAATCAAAAGGAAAGTTGTATGCATCAAGAGAAAAATGATACATAATATGCAAGGAAGCCTCAATGATATTAACAGCCAACTCCTCATGAGAAACAACAGAAGGCAAAAGATAGTAGGATACCATATTCAAAGTGAAGAAACAAGAATACAAAAAGACAAATAAGACATTTGTAAACAGAAAATCTATCTTTCAATAATAAACATAAAGACATTGCCAAACAAATAAAAAATGACGCTGATTTGTTGCTAACACACTGCTTTGGAAGAAATTTCAGCCCAAAGGAAGTTCTTTATTAATAATTAATAATTACAACAATGCAATTTTTTAGTTTTGCAGCATGTATCAGTGTAATACAAATCACAATAGCCTAAAATGCAAAAGAAGAAATAGAGATATATAGGTGTTACATCTGTTCTCACTAGCAGTATGTTATATATATGAATTAGATCATGGTAAACTAAGATGTATTTGGTAAGTCCTAGAGCAACCAATATAAATATAAAAATAAAGTTTAAAAGCCATTTAAGTATGAAAATATTTTACTAGAAAATACTTAATGCTAAAGAAAAAAATAAACAAGAAATAGGAAAACAAACAAGATATAAGACATACAGGACACTAAAATGCCAGACATAAATCCAACTATCTCAATAATTAAAAGTATGTAGATTGAACAATCTAATCAAAAGGTATAGATTGCCATTCTGGATAAAAACAAAAAACAGAAACATTAAACATACTCCAGTTCTATGCTGTCTACAGGAGGTACATTTTAGTTTCAAATACATGAATAGTTTCAGAATACATGAATGGAAAAAAGCAAACAGTAAGCTTGTGTAGCTATGTTAGTACCTGACAAAGTAGACTTTAAAATAAGAAATCTAACTAAGAGAAAGAGTAGATTTTATACTGATGAATGCATTAATCCATCAGAAGGATGTAACAATTGCAAAAATATATAAAAACAGACCGCAATACATGAAGGCATCTTTGACATAACTGAAGGGAGAATAGAATTTGAACAATAGTAAAGACTTCTATATTCCTATTTTAATAATGAATATAATTAAGCAGAGAATAAATAAAGAAATAGAAGACTCAAATAACACTATAAAGCAAATAGGTCTAAGAGACAACCAGTAGAATGCATTATTCTATTTTTGCCTCCCTAACAACAGTGGGACACGTTATTCTCAAGGGCACGAAGAATTTTCTTTGATAGGCCAATGCTACTCACACAACAATCCTTGATTAACTTACAGGGGTTGAAATCCTATGTTTCTGACTACAGTGAAATAGATTTAGAAGTTAATCATGAAAGAAGTACTGGAAATTCACAAACCTATGGAAACTAAACAACATGCACCTAAATAACCAGAGGGTCAAAGGACTAATCTAAAACAAATATGAAATAGGCTCTCCTGACAACTGGAGGGCAGATTTTAGACATCTGTCCTCCAGAACTGTGAGATAATAAATGTCTGCTGTTTTGAGCCACCAACTTTGTGGTAATCTATTATGACAGCTTTAAGAAACAAATGAAAACTATATGACAACAAATTAGATATTTTGATGAAACAGACAAATTTGCAGAAAAACCCAATTGACTAAAAGTGACTCAAAAAGAAATAGAAAATCTGAAGTAGTCCATAACAAGTAAAACAATTGAAATAGTAATCAAAACACTACACATACACATAGAAAAAGGCCATACCTAGTCGACTTCACTGTTGAATTCTGCCAAACATTTAAATCAGAATTAATGGCATGTTTTCAAAATCTTGCAAAAATTAAAAGAGAAGAGAACACTTCTCAACTCATTCTATGAGGCCAATATTATCATCCTATCAGAACCAGATGAAGATAAACATGGAAAGAAAACTAAAGACCAGTATCTTTATGATTATAGATGTGGGAACCTTCAATGAAATATTAGCAAATAAAATGCAGGAGCATATGAAAAAAGTATACATCATGGTTAAATAGGATTAATTCTGGGAATGCATGGTTTGATGCAACATGATAAGCAATGATGGTAATATGATATCAAAGGAATAAAGTCAAAAACTACATGATAATCTCAGTATGTGCATACAAAATTCAGTACTTCTTCATGATAAAAACACTTAACAATGGGTAATAAAAGGAAGTTTTCTCAGCCTGATAAAAAGCATCAATTAAAAACGAACAACATCATATTTAATAATAAAACCCAAAAGTATTCTCTAAAATCAGGAACAGAAGAAGGATGATCACTCTTATCACCTCTCTTTAATATCATCCTATTTGTTCTATCTAAGATAACTAAGCAAGGAGAAGAAATACTGTGAAACTAGATAGAAAAGAGGAAGAGTAAAGCTATACTTTTAGATGATATAACTTGTACATGAAAAAATCCAACAAAATCTATTAAAAAAGATTGGAGTTATTGAGCAAGTTAAACACGTTTTCGAGACATAGGAATAATAATAGATTAAAAGATTATTTTCTATGTTTTTTTTATTATTATACTTTAAGTTCTAGGGTACATGTGCACAATGTGCAGGTTTGTTACATATGTATAC
>NW_012115066.1:5197496-5198024 GCF_000951035.1 Colobus angolensis palliatus | reverse complement strand
TCATTCATGATTTGGCTCTCTGTTTGTCTGTTACTGGTGTGTAAGAATGCCTGTGATTTTTGTACGTTGATTTTGTATCCTGAGCCTTTGCTGAAGCTGTTTCTCAGCTTAAGGAGATTTTGGGCTGAGACAATAGGGTTTTCTAAATATACAATCATGTCATCTGCCAACAAGGATAATTTGACTTCTTCTTTTCCTAACTGAATACCCTTTATTTCTTTCTCTTGCCTGATTGCCCTAGCCAGAACTTCCAACACTGTGTTGAATACGAGTAATTAGAGAGGGCTTCCCTGTCTTGTGCCCGTTTTCAAAGGGAATTTTTCCAGTTTTTGCCCATTCAGTATGATATTGGCTGTGGGTTTGTGATAAATAGCTTTTATTACTTTGAGATACTTTCCATCAATACCTAGTTTATTGAGAGTTTTTAGCATGAAGGGCTGTTGAATTTTGTCAAAGGCCTTTTCTGCATCTATTGAGATAATTGTGTGGTTTTTGTGTTTGGTTCTGTTTATATGCTGGATTACGTTT
>NW_012115066.1:5174483-5194659 GCF_000951035.1 Colobus angolensis palliatus | reverse complement strand
TGGAGTTTGCTTAAGGTCCACTCCAGACCCTGTTTGCCTGGGTATCAGCAGCGGAGGCTGCAGAAGATAGAATATTGCTGAACAGTCATTGTTGCTGTCTGATTCTTGCTCTGGAAGCTTTGTCTCAGGGGTGTACCCCTCCATGTGAGGTGTGAGGTGTCGGTCTGCACCTAGTGGGAGATGTCTTCCAGTTAGGCTACTCAGGGGTCAGGGACCCACTTGAGCAGGCAGTCTGTCTATTCTCAGATCTCAGCCTCCATGCTGGGAGATCCACTGCTCTCTTCAAAGCTGTCAAACAGAGATATTTACCTCTGCCGAGTTTTCTGATGCTTTTTGTTTAGCTATGCCCTGTCCCCAGAGGTGGAGTCTACAGAGGCAGGTAGGCCTCCGTGATCTGTGTTGGGCTCCACCTTATTCGAGCTTCCTGGCAGCTTTGTTTACCTACTTAAGCCTCTGCAATAGCGGGCACCTCTACCTCAGCCTCGTTGCCGCCTTGCAGTTAGATCTCAGACTGCTGTGCTAGCAATGAGAGCGGCTCTGTGAGCGTGGGACCCTTCGGGCCAGGTGTGGGATATAATCTCCTGGTGTGCCGTTTGCTAAGACCCTTGGTAAAGTGCAGTATTAGGGTGGGAGTTACCTGATTTTCCAGGTGTTGTGTGTCTTAATTTCCTTTGGCTGGGACAAGGAATTCCCTTCCTCTTTGTGCTTCCCAGGTGAGGCGATTCCTCACCCTGCTTCAGCTCTCACTGGTTGGGCTGCACCCGCGGAGCAGCACCAACTGTCTGGCACACCTCAGTGAGATGAACCTGGTACCTCAGTTGAAAATGCAGAAATCACCTATCTTCTGTGTCGCTCACATTGGGAGCTGGAGGCTGGAGCTGTTCCTATTCGGCCATCTTGGCCACACCTAAGTGTGTTTCTTTTTAGGTGTCAGAGTATAGGTTTGGAAATCTAATTTTAGCTTGTATATAAATAAGTAAGATGGCCAAATTCACATATTGTTTATATATGTTTTATTGCATGTCACCTCAGCTTCTGTGAGAATGTAGGGAAGCTCTTAATTACTAAGTTTCATGTCATATTTCATAAAATGCTTCCGTTTGATGAGTTCATTTTTAAGTGAAAATATTGAGTGCATTTATGATAAGTTATTACTAATAGATGGATGAAAATTATATATTTTTTATCTAGAGTACATTGTTGGTGTGTCAGGAATGAATTTCTTAATCCCTCTACAACCTAAGACATTTTAGCATCTCTTTTTCTCACCATTAATTTCAGTATGCTTCGAGAATGCAAATGTTCTTATTCTTATGAACAAAACGTAGCATCAACAAAAATCGAAAAACATCTGTGCTGTTTTTTAAAAATGACCTACAGAAGCCAAGCATGGTATTTTGGTACCAAATATTATAATGTATAATTGTTACTTGATTGTATATTCATGTGCAGTATTAGTGACCTAGATAGATAGTTTGTTTCCTGGTGTAAGTATCTTGCCAAGCTTCTTAAAAAATTTCATACTACTTGGTATACCATTTGTTTTATCAAAGTAGTAATTTAGTGCATTGTAATAATGCATTTGTACCTGTTCTTTGCCTCATTGTATGTAATCATTGATATATTCCCATGGCTTACCCCTGTATTCTTGCCATATTGTGTTAGCCATAAACCTTATTAAACTAGAATCATGCTTTTTTATAACTAAGAGAGAAAAAGACATACAATTAGACCCTCTAATTTTGCAAATGAGGAAACTGAGGTCCAAATTACTGAAGTGGCTGTCCTAAGCTATATTGAATGTTAGCAGTGGGGACTATGAGGATTTCAGTTTCTTGACTGCTACCTTTTTCTGTGTCTATTTCAGTCTATAACAAATTTGAGAAATTGCTTAATCTTCAGATAAGACCGCCATTATACACTGATGTAATCTGTTTCAGAAGCTACTTATTTACCAATTTTATCTCTGTCAGTTTCTACTTTTTAATAATATCACTTGACATTCTTTTTATTTAACAAAAATTCTTGGTCTTTCATCTTAACCCTTTCTTCTCTTGTTCTGTTAGCTTATAAAAGTGACAAATTGATTGGCTGTAATCCTTTTTCTTTCTGTAAGTTAAGTGATACTGATTTCTTTCAGTCTTATCTTGGAAACTTTGAAATGTGTCTATGCCTGCCCTTAAAAGTTTTTATTTCTTTCTAAATTGTGAGCCCAGAAATGTAAACCGTCTTCCAGTTTACATTTGGAACCTTCAAATCTAGAGCCCCTATGGGAGCACCCAAGCCAACTGGGGACTGTAATCTTAGTGATAGTAAAAATATTTAAACAGCTAATACAGCATGGACCCAAAGCAATTAAACAGATACTAGTTATACAGATGTCTTTTACCCATATAGGTGTGTCTTAGCTGAATATTAGCCATGGATAAAATGCTGTTTAAGATGTCTTGAACAATAGGTCTGTAATGCTGTGGTGAGCCTGCAACTCCCTCCCTTTCATAGTAATTAATTAGAATTACATGTCGTGCTGCAGATATCCCCTCTCTTATCTTTTTATTGTGTTCCCTCAGTAAATGAACAAAAGTGTCTGTTGAGAGAACAAACAGATCAGCTGCTGTGGATGAGGAAACTTCTCAAGAAAGTAAATGTATTTAAGTTGAAATTAATGGAAATTAATAAAAATTCTCATAATCTCAGGAATATGTCATAGTACATATGAAATTTAATAATTTTAAAAGGCCAAAATTTGATAAACCCTGACACTAATTATATTGAGCCCCACTACACAGAATAAAATGTTTTATGAGTTTAACATCAGTGTTACTAGGTCCTAAAAGTATTCTATCTTTTATTGCTTTATTCTTTAGCAAATAAGCATCAGCTTTTAAATGTTCATTTTAAAATGGCAAATTTAAG
Source organism: Colobus angolensis palliatus (assembly GCF_000951035.1). Classification (NCBI taxonomy): domain Eukaryota; kingdom Metazoa; phylum Chordata; class Mammalia; order Primates; family Cercopithecidae; genus Colobus; species Colobus angolensis. The sequence goes on along the minus strand of NW_012115066.1, from coordinate 5,191,743 downwards.
CCCAGCTGTGGTGGGCATTTTTTTCTACATGTGGAGCTGGAGGCTGGAGCTGTTCCTATTTGGCCATCTTCTGTTTTCTATATGTTTGCTGCGAACAGTCTAAATATAAAATTAAGAAAATATTCCACTGAAAATAGCATCAAAAATTAAATTCTCAAAAATAAATTTGACAAAGAAATTGAAAGCTTATATTGTGAAGCTGTAAAACATTTTTCAGGGATCAGAAGCATAATATAGTTAAGATGCAAAGATTTTTAAAATCAATGTGTTGGTTCAATGCAATCCCCAGCAAACTTTCACTTGGTTTCTTGTAGAAATTGACAAGCTGATCCTAAAAGTAATATGGACCTTCTAGAGATCCAGAATAGCCAAAACAATTTTGAAAACAAAGAAAGTTGGAGCACTTGCAAGTCCTGAATTCAAAGTACAGTACAAACCTACAGTAATTAAGACATGTTGTGCTGAAACAAGGGTAGACATTCAGATCAATGGAATGTAATTGACAAGTGTTCTAAGACCATTTTATGACAAAAGAGTAGTCCTTTCAAGAGTAGTGCTAGGACAACTGGATATCCACAGGGTAAAAATGAAGTTGGACTCATACCTAACACCATAAACAAAAAATAACTCAAAAAGTATCTAAGACCTAGATGTAAGGACAAAATATAAAAACCTATTTGTAGAAAACATAAATGTAAATCTTCAGGTTTTTGGACTTGACAAGGACTTATTAGATATAACACCAAAAGCTCAAGTAGCAAAAGTAAAAATACGTACATTTGATGTCTGAATTCTAAATTTTATGTTCAAAGAACAGTACCAAGAAAGTGAAAAGACGAACCATATAATAGGAGAAAATATTTGCAAAATCATATATCTGATAAAGAACTTGTATCTGGAATGTATAATTCACTCTTAACACTCAATAATAAAAAGGCATATAACATTAAAAATGGACAAATGATCTAAATAGATTGTTCAAAGAACATGTACAGATGGCCAATAAGCACATGGAAAGGAAAGAAAGACATAAAAATCAGGTCTGTAGTTGAACTGGGAAGAAATACAATGCTTAGTTCAAGGAGAAGGATGTTTACATGTGTACAAAATGGTATTAGGTTGGTGCAAAAAAGAATTGCGATTTTGCCTTTAAAACTAATGGCAAAACCCACAATTCTTTTTGCACCAACCTAATAGCTTGTGAGGTGTGTTTCATAAGATGAAATGTTTACTATGCAGAAATGAAGATAAAGGACTCAACAGAGGGAACATTTTGAAACATACGCTAAAGGTCATATAGGTAGAAATGACAATGCAGGTAAGTGAGTCCAGCTGAGTATCTCTGCAAACTCCATTCAGGTTCTTCTGAGTTCACTTGCAGTAAGAAATGGAGTTGTTTGGAAAGTTCTTAAATGATGTACAGATTCTGACAATTATCTATGTGATAGAAGAGTTTTCAGGTTGACCCCTGATTTGAGGATCTAAGCAGATTCTGGAGATATTTTTGTCTGTTTCTTTTTTAGTGCTATTTACAGAAAGGAAACATTGGCAGAAATACTCGATCCTGGTATACATCCAATTTTATTCCGTTTTGATTGGCTAGGCTTCAGGAAATGATTTTCACATAAACAAAGGATATTAAAAGGCTGATCTCGGATCCTGTGTCCCTTTCTGATGCTGATTTTGAAGACTAGATGGTAAAGTTCATGAAGCCAATATCCACAGAACCTACTGATTTATAGAAAAAAATGATAATTTGTTTAAAATCATTGGTTATGTTACAGTAAAATAGACTTATTTTTGACTTGTAGGAAGAAACAAGAAAAGGGTCAGATTCCACTTAAATTTCTAGAATAAAAGTATGCTAAAAAGTTTCAATATGTATAATTTTCACAAGTTGTTAAAAATTACTTATTAGAGGTAATTTGTTTATGTGTGATAAATTTTGTCAGCTATTTGCAGATATATGAGGTCAAATGTAATTCAGTTCTGTTAGGTTTGAAGATCTTGGTAACAGAAATCTTCATAAAAACCATATTGTGAAACTGATTTATCAGTGACAGAGAGACTCGGAAAAAGTAAAAACTTTTTTGATGAACTTTCAGACATTTGAATAAATAAATATTTGTGGACTATAATTGAGGGATAGCCCCTACATAATCTAGAAAATCTATTGATTGAATAACATAAAAATTGACCTTCATACAGTATTAATCTGTGCGTTAATTCCAGGCTACATTGTACAAACACATATGAACAAAATCTAACACGATTTTAAAAAAAGCAAAAGTGAAAAAAATTGAGGTTTAAGTTGATTTGTTTTCATTATAATTATCTAACATTTGATTTCTGATTTTAAAGGAGATAAATGCCAAGATAAACACTGGACAATAAATGAGTATGAAAAGAAGATTCAATCACTGATAATTTCACCACCCAGAGATTAACATTTTTATGTTGAAAACGTTTTCAGTAGACAAATGGAATAAATAGATAGATGCATAGAGTATATGTAGATAGAAATAAAGATAAATGTCTTAATATCTCTTACATTTATTTATAAAATTGGCATAAACTTGTCCTCTGCAAATTCATTATTGTTGCATCTTTTATTGAAAATTACTTGCTTAAGCATTAGTCTACATTAAATGCTCTTCAAAAGTATAGTGCGATTGATGGGTAACATTCAATAACATATGGGCAACATAAACTACTGGATAATCTCTCCTATTGTTTTATACATTGGGTCCTTTTTGATTCCTTAACACAATTCTATAATGCCTATTCTCTACCTAAGTCACTATAACTCTGTTTTTAACTCAAAATGAATTTTTGAGAAGTTTAGTTCTAAGACAGAAGGTAAAACATATTTTGTTCTCTTTGCAAAGAGTGCCAAATGACTTCCAGGCTTGCAGCAAAATTTCATCTTCCATCAGCAGTGAAAAGTTCTGATCTTGCTATATCTTCTATTGAAATGAGTATTACTGTTAATTTTTTTGGCAGAAAATAGTATTTCATTGCATTAAATTAAGTAACTAGATTAGTATTAAAGCAAAATATTTTTAAATGCTCATTTTCACATCTATTTTTTGATTTATTACTGTACATTTTAATGATTTTAGTTTTGTAACATTTTTATATTATTAAAAATTTAATTATTGGTCATATGTTTTATACAATTTGTAGCTTAGTTTTAAATCTCTTAATGTATTTGTAACCATTCAGAAGTCTGAATTTTATTTATTTATTTATCTATCTATCTATCTATCTATCTATTTTGAGACAGAGTCTCACTCTGTTGCCAGGCTGAAGTGCAGTGGCGTGATCTCTGCTTACTACAGCCTCCACTTCCCAGGTCCAAGCAATTCTCCTGCCTCAGCCTCCCAAGTAGCTGGGACTATAGGCATGCAACACCATGCCCAGCTAATTTTTTTGTTTTTAGTAGAGACAGGGTTTCACCATGTTGGCCAGGATGGTCTTGATCTCTTGACCTCATGATCTACCTACCTCGGCCTTCCAAGGTGCTGAGATTACAGGTGTGAGCTACCACGTCTGGCTGAGGTCTCAAGTTTTTAAAATTTCATTTAGTATTTTTGACACAGGGACTCACTCTGTCACCCAGGCTGGAGTGCATCTGTGTGATCATGGTTCACTGCAACCTCACCCTCCTCGGCTCCAGCAATCCTCCTGCCTAAGCCTCCCAAGTAACTGGGATTACAGGTATGTACCACCATGCCTGGCTAATTGTTTGTATTTTTCTGTGTAGACAAGGTTTCCCCATGTTTCCCAGGCTGATTTTGAACTCCTAAACTCAATCTATTGGGCTGTCTTGGTCTCCCAAACTGCTGGGATTACCGATGTGAGCCACCATGCCAGGCCTAATATTTTGTAAGTGTGCACTTAAATATATGAGGCTATTCAGCTCTAATTTTCTTTCCTCATTGAGTGACATTTTGTTTATATTGGTTTTGGTGTTTTAAGATTACTATTTCTTAAATTTAAGTTTAAATTTAGTAGGAATAAATATAGCTTTATTGGTTTATAAAATAACTATCTGACTTTTTTCAACTAATTTCTAAGAACTATATTTAAAAATATTTTGCCTTTATTTTGTAATATTCCCTTTTAAATAAATTTAATTTTTATATATCAAAGATAATCTATGTCCCCTGTGGATTTTTCCTGGCTGGAGAGAGCATGGATATTCTGTGGGTTCCTCTTCAACGACAGATCAGGGAGCCGTGTTATGATGATAAAAGTAGTGTTGATAAATGTGGGCATGTACAAGGGGCCCAGGTGTGCATTGCATTGCCCAATTATTTCCATCTTGTGTTAGTGAAAAACTAAAACCCCTTGAGCTTCTGTGGACTTTTTGTATTATCTTAATAATCAAGCATAAATGGTATTCTTTTTTTTTTGCAGTGGAGGGTATCACAGTAAAGAGACATGATATTATAATTATATCTATGGATATAGTCTTTTAAAACCAAATAAAGCTAAAGAAGTTTAAAATTGTTTTGCATAATAATATTTCTTTTTAAATTTAAGGTATATGATATTTCTACAGGCTATTTTCTTTAGGAAAATAACCATTCTTTATTAATGTGGATTTAGACATCAGTGAGTCTAGGCAAAACTGTATTTCCTCAGAGGATGTATGCGAGTGTGTGTGTGTGCATGTATGCTTGTCTGGCAATTAATTTAAAGAACTTGAAGTTTCAAGGAGGAGGTTATATAGTTGAATCTCAAACAGGCAAAGGAGGTCTAAATCTCGGGGTTGGGGGGAGCATAGCCCAATCTGAATAAAAGATTTTGCTGAAATTAATCTCCCCTGTCAACACACCAATCAGGAAATAGGGTTATTCCCAGATCAAATATTGCAATTTTAAGAAATGTGTTGTGGAAGATTTTTGAAAAATGTTGAAGATTCTTTTTTCTCCATTTTGACATTTTTTTGTTGAAGTGTACCATATGTACAGAAAAGTACACAAATCCTAAATGAATAGATAGTTCAGTTTCTTACACTTTTTTTTTTCTTTTTTTTTTTTTTTTTGAGACGGAGTCTCGCTCTGTCCCCCAGGCTGGAGTGCAGTGGCCGGATCTCAGCTCACTGCAAGCTCCGCCTCCCGGGTTCACGCCATTCTCCTGCCTCAGCCTCCCAGAGTAGCTGGGACTACAGGCGCCAGCTACCTCGCCCGGCTAGTTTTTGTATTTTTTAGTAGAGACAGGGTTTCACCGTGTTAGCCAGGATGGTCTCGATCTCCTGACCTCGTGATCCGCCCATCTCGGCCTCCCAAAGTGCTGGGATTACAGGCTTGAGCCACCGCACCCGGCCCAGTTTCTTACACTTTTAACCAGCACTGCCATAAGGAACAGAACATCAGCAGCACCCCAGAAAACTCTATTGTGCAGCCATCCATTCATTTCTACCCAAGAGTAATCTTTCTGATTTTTAATACTATAGACAAGTTTTGCCTGTTTTAAAAGTGTACTTAAATTTTAGAATCAACTTTGTATTTACATACACATCACAAACCCACACACACACGTCTCCCACACACACACGTCTCCCACACACACAAGCACACCTTTCCAGGATTTTAATTGGGATTGAACTAAAGCTATCTATCAACAGTTTAGGAAAGGACTGAAACTTTTACAATTTTGAGTCTTTCAAACCGTAAACATGAACATAAACATTCTTTTGCCAGGGAATTAAGAAATCTAGATAGACAAAAGCAACAGAAGTATGAAGGAAAATTTGTTAGTTTAAATAATCAGTGTTATTTCTATTGCATAAGTAAAAATAGAAACTGGTCAATGAATTTAAGGAAATATAGGATAAAGATGAAGAAAGAACAAAGTATTTGTATTATTGTGACAAGTGGAAAAAAAAAAAAAAAGAGCCAAAACATAGTAGAGATAACCAAAAGGAGTAGAAAGACTAGTTGAGAGGAAAAGACTAGTTGACAAACAAGTGATCTCTGTAAACTCCATTCTTATTTACCCAAATAATGAGGCTTTCTCTCATATCAATGACAACAGCGTATTAAAATTTACTTTAAAATGATATAATCATGAAATCATCATAATTAGAACAAAATATGATGCAACTGATTTTCACTAGATGAAAGGTCTAGACAGAATCTTTGGATGATTTTATTGAATATATACGGATTAAATCTTCGGGGATGAAATTTGGTTAAAAGCAGAAAGTATATTGATCTCTGAGCTCAGGACTTTCTTTAGTATAGCAGAGCACTTGCGCTTTTCATTGATGTGGTCAGAGCCAGAATGAATGAATTGAATATTTGAGCAATAAACAGTTCTTCTCAAGTTGGTACTCATTTAAAAGTTTGATTCATAGGAAGTCTGTAAAATGCTGAAGTTTCTTATTTACCTGATGTGACAGGTTTGGTAAATAGGCCTGGCTTGGGCGTGGTGGCTCAAGCCTGTAATCCCAGCACTTTGGGAGGCCGAGACGGGCGGATCTCGAGGTCAGGAGATCGAGACCATCCTGGCTAACACGGTGAAACCACCGTCTCTACTAAAAAATACAAAAAACTAGCCGGGCGAGGTGGCGGGTGCCCGTAGTCCCAGCTACTCGGGAGGCTGAGGCAGGAGAATGGCGTGAACCCGGGAGGCGGAGCTCGCAGTGAGTTGAGATCCCGCCACTGCACTCCAGTCTGGGCGACAGAGCGAGACTTTGTTTCAAAAAAAAAAAAAAAAGGCCTGGCTTATTAACAATGGTGACAAAGTAACACTGTGATTACTTTGTCAGGTACAATCACAGCCAGGTACAATCACAAAGGCTTTGCTGTTGCGAAACCTAGCTTTACTCTAACCAATGTAATTGTGTTCTAGTTTATTCTGCAAATGTGAATGATAGAATGAGGGATGAGGAAAGGTTGATAGAAATTTTAGACCCAAACCAGACCCTAAGAAGAGATTTTTTTTTTTTTTCTAGAAGGGCTGGATATGTACACTGTGGGTCTTTTAATAAGTTTCTATGTTTCCTAAATCATAAAACGGACACACTTCAAGTCAGGTGCAACTTTGGAATGGGCTGAGCGTGTGATGATCTCATTTAAACAGGTTTACTTTTTTTCTTCTTCTAACCTCAACATTGTTTTTCCGATTTCTGGACATAACTTCCTTTAGTTTTTCTCCAAATAATCTATAACGTTTGGTAAATACAATTTATTTCCTTGAGTTCAACTGAGGCCAATTTAGAGATAAGGCTGTGAAAGAAAGGTTGGTTTTCCTCTGGTGTTCTGTGTTAAACTGCAGTTTTACAGCTGCAAAGGAACTAGAGATAATGTTCTGCCTCAGAACTCAGAATAAGATGAGATAAGGAATTTAAGACAAAGGGCCAGCCTTTAAATCTGCAGGTTGTACTCAGGATTTGAGGAATTACTGGTCAAATATTTTATTGATTATTATAAAGTGACAAGATACTATAAGGTTGATTGCAGAATATTCCATGTTAAAATAAATTGCAGAATATTCCATGTTGAAATAATAGATGGAGCTCTCTGAAGGACTTTTATTTTAGCTTCAAAGCTGATTAAAACCAACATTAATTGTATTTATGGTACTGGAATGGAATCACTTCAACATACTGACTTCATTTTCTTCTTATGTCAATAACTAACTTTTTCATTGCCTGGATTTATACCAATTATAAAAGAAAACTAGAATACTCATCATTTATCATGAAACATTTATAATAAAACATTTATCATAAATCATTTACCACTCAAACAAATACAGTTGGATATTTCTTTCTATAGCTGTGTTAAGCTTTAATTATTCATCCAATTGAATCTCGGGTTATAAATCCTTAAATTCCTCATTCTAATGATTTTTTGAACTTCTGTATATGACTTCAAGAAATGATAGAAAAATAGGTGCATTTTTATTACTTTAGTTTTAAGCTCTCTCATTTGGTACCCAACATTTATAATATTATTCTATTTTTTAAAAGAGTTTTAAGATTTATTTTTGTTTCATTATTAAATCACAGGGGTAGTTGGTCTGAGCTCAATATTCCCAGTAGTTCTGAGATGAAAACTGTACTTGAATCAGTTTTGTAAGGTCCAAAGGAAATAAAGATTGAGTATATTACAATTTAAACACTCTCCAGCCTAAAATGACCTAAAATGTTAGGTAAACATTTTTCATTTCCTAGTAGTTGTTTGAGTGGGTACGTAAATAATGTTTTAGACATTTTATTTTTCTTTTTTAATCACAAAATATTTATTACAAATTGTAAAATATTATAAATTATTTAAATTTTAGAAATAAGATAAAGTGTGAGTAGCATGACTTTTAAATATCTCACTGTGTAATGGTTTAAATCATCCAAGAAATATTTAGTTTTTAGGACAATTTGCCTTTGTTTGATTTTACTATTTGCTATTAACTAAGAGCTTATATTACTAAAATAACATGTTAACTTGCAGACCTTTGTAATAGGAATGCAAATAATCACTTTTATGTAGAAAATGTAGCCACAAAGATCAAACTTTTATAGCCCTGTGGGTTATTAAAGTGTTTTGTTCCTAACTCAGTCCACGCTTTTCGGAATGCTTTTTCAAGTAGACTATCAATACTTTGCTCCCCAAAATGTTCTTTGGACAGACTTAGTAGTTAATAAGTTTTGTAAGTTTGACATATATTTAATCACATTTTAAAGTGTTTGAAAATTGTGGTTTGACGGTTTTGGAGAGCCACCAAAAGTTCCATGGATTCACCTGCCCAGAATCAATTAAATTTTCTTCCCTGGGAAGTGCACCTTATAGGCTGTTTAAGCCCAGGCAAATCTTTTCATAGCCTCTGAAATGATTCTCAAGCTACACAAATAGCACTTTATTTTTGCTGACTTTCTATTTGCCTACAGTTGTTTTCTGTTTTCTAATATTTGTGTTTTAATTTTTAAATCAAGTATATTATTATATTTGTGTGTTATGGCCATATCCCTTTCCATAACACAGCCCAGGGACCTGTGTTTCTCTCTACGTTATGTTGGAGAACTAAATTCTCACATGCATGACAGAGAGAGCACCCTGTACATATGTGAGGTTGATTTACCAGATGATCTTTTATTTCATGTTGGTGGGAGCAGAGGTTGTAATCTAGTTTATGTGACCATTTGGTGTTTTCAGTCAGGTGGATGATAGAATCTATATTTTGTTGGGTAAGAGATGGCAAATAATCAAGTTTTTAGTCTATGTTATTTTAGCCTATGATATTTGCCATGCTTTAGAAAGGAGAACCGCTCCTTGAGATTTGAACCTGTGATTTTTTTGTGTTTCTGTCTACTTGAACTTTGCTTAAATTTCTAAGATCTCTATAGGTCTGTGATCGATAAATAGAATGGACTTCATGTCTTATTTTATGAGTGTAAAATATTTTTTTACTTTCAGAAAGTATGAATAAATTACATTACAGTTTTAATTAAGAAAACTCTATTAATTGGTATATAGAGTTATACAAGAATATATATGTCAAATATTCCCAGTATTTCCAGAAATTAAACTAAATTTCTGATACTTTATTTGTCCTGATTCAGTATTTCTCAGAAACGTGGTTTATGTCAACTAGAGGTTCTTTTTATGTGTTTCTATGAGGTCGAAACTATTTTCATAGTAATAAGAACTGATGCGTTCTTTTTCACTCTCACTTTTTATGGGCATACAACAGATTTGCCTAGAGGGTGCATGACACATGATGACAGTTTTTTTTTTGAGATGGAGTCTCCCTCTGTCGCCCAGGCTGGAGTGTGGTGGTGTGATCTTGGCTCACCGCAAGCTCCACCTCCCGGGTTCATGCCATTCTCCTGCCTCAGCCTCCTGAATATCTGGGACTACAGGCGCCCACCACCACGCCCAGCTAATTTTTTGTATTTTTAGTAAAGATGGGGTTTCACCGTGTTAGCCAGGATAGTCTCGATCTCCTGACCTTGTGATCCACCCGCCACGGCCTCCCGAAGTGGTGGGATTACAGGCGTGAACCACCGCACCTGGCCCATGATCACAGTATTTCTTAGACAACTAATGGAAGGTGTTCTCGTGTTTTCTAGGATTTTCTAAGGTAAATACGTTTTGTATATGAAGGTGTACCTATTCAGAGATTAACTCAGTGTATTTTCGTTAGTATCTTTATGCTCTTGCTAGCTATTTTGCATTCATCTCTATAACATCACTTTTGTCCATTTTTATTTGGCAGAATGACAAATAGCAAACTATGGTTATTCAGATGAATATTTACCAAATATTTTCTTTAAATGAATAAATGAGTCTATAAAATCAAGGAAAGACTGACAATGTTTTTTGCTGTTGATAGAATTTAAACTTTCAAGTGAAAAAAATATATTTTGGGCTGGGTGTGGTGGGCTGAGATTGCACCACTGCACTCCAGCCTGGTGACAGAGCGAGACTATATCTCAAAAAAAAAGAAAAAAGAAAGAAAAATATAATTTTGGTTAACATGCACCTGTTACCATGATCCTAAGTGCTTTCCAATAGCAAAAGACTTTCCTGATGCTATCACTGGTGATATTAATCAATAGGATTTTAAATATTTTGTCATGAATTATGTTTACATTTGGAAGAGTTATAGAATTCCATGAATTAGTATTTTTGAATTGACTACTGAAAGATTTTATTAACAGCATGCATCTATAAAACATACATTCTAAAGATAGAATACATCAATGAATTTTAAAGAAACAGAAAAGTTTATTGATATGCTTTCATATTCTACATTGCAAATAACTTTTCAAAAATAACACGTTTTGGTTGTAGTTTCAAGGAAGAAAATCTACAATGATATAAAAAGACTATTGAAATACAGTTTGTTTTCCCCATTGCATATCTGTTGAGAGTAGATATTCTGCATAAACTTCAACAATCAACAATTTGAGTGCGAAAGCAAATATTTTATTATGGAAGATAATGAGAGATATAAAAATATTACAGGCCGGGCGCGGTGGCTCAAGCCTGTAATCCCAGCACTTTGGGAGGCCGAGACGGGCGGATCACGAGGTCAGGAGATCGAGACCATCCTGGCTAACACGGTGAAACCCCGTCTCTACTAAAAATACAAAAAACTAGCCGGGCGAGGTGGCGGGCGCCTGTGGTCCCAGCTACTCCGGAGGCTGAGGCAGGAGAATGGCGTAAACCCGGGAGGCGGAGCTTGCAGTGAGCTGAGATCCGGCCACTGCACTCCAGCCTGGGAGACAGAGCCAGACACCGTCTCAAAAAAAAAAAAAAAAATTACAATGACAGAATTTTTCCAAATTTATTTTGAAAAAATAATTATTTTTTATAAAATATATACATGTTATAGGTTTAGTATTGCTTTATAAATTGAATTAATGAATAAATCTTAAAAATTATAATTTAAAAATGCCTAATAAAGTAAATTTTTAAAGATAACCCCCCATCATAAAAACCCTTTGGGGTGTTCACAAAATTTTAGTAGTGTAAAGAGCTCTTGAGACTTAAGTTTGAGAATTGTTGCTGTGTTAATCTTTATGGAAGGACAGAGAGAGAGACACACTCATAAACTGCTAGTTCAGAAACCTTTTCATATAAGGTTGCAATTTTATATTATTAAGGATAATCCTTGGACAAATTAGAGTAGTATGGTAATTTAAGTTGAAAACAGAAGAAAGGAATTCACTGAAGCTGAAAAGCACTATGGGAGTAATGAGTGAAGAGACCGTCATTGCTTGATTAGCCTCAAGATGGAGAATGTAACAACACAGGCTTTTACAATATCAAATCTGAGATTTTTAAAATAAAATTTGAAAGAGAAGTTAGTTTTTTGCTTTTCAGTGTGCTCAATACTGTATCCTCAAGGAAGTTTTATATGGTTAATTAATAATTCTTGTAGCAGCTATATAAATAAGCCAAGCATGTTGGGGCTATCAATTTTGTGATCAAGATAAACTTTGGAGGTTATTTATTATCAAATTGGTAGCGTCATTAAGAAAAATTATTTTAGCTTGAAAATAATGCAAAGTGTCACCAGTATATTCTTTCAAATTTATACTGAAACCTCCACAATAGATTATTAAATGATCTGTAGGAATGTACCTGTTTTGATGTTACTATTAAATAAAAGCTCTTGCACTCATAAATTACAGGTTAATGTGTAGATTATATCCAAGAAAATTGCAAATAATTTCTATCTAGTGCAGAAATAAACATGAGTTTGAGTTTTTGCTCATCTAGGTAATTTTCCAGCAACATATATTCAAAAGGCTGTTATTTCCCCATCATGCTGTAGTGAGACATTCAAGGGTCAATACATATGTCATTTTGTGGAGTTGAACCTCTTAATTCAAAAATGAGGCAACTGATGCCCTGGAGTATGAGTTTACCAAAAACAAAAAGTCTATGACTAATATATTAAGAATATATTGAACCCATTTATGATGCCTTGGAACTATTTCTAAAGGTCAAAAATATCAACATGTGGGAATGAGAAGAAGGAGATTCCAGGAAAAGAGGACAGTAATAACAAATGTTTGAAGATAAAATATTACAGGAGCACATCTACAAGAAAATGGAATCATTCAGCTTGAATAGAATAAATGTAACATAAAAAAGTAGAGAAAATTAGTGTAGGTTGAACAGATCATGAAAAACCTTGAATACAAAGCTAAAGAATACTCACTGTACCTGGTAGTTTATTTTTGAAATAGAGCTTGTTTTCTATTAATAGGCAGTGGAGGGGGTAATGCAGCAATAAAAGAAATGGGTACTGACAAGAGACCTCAAATTAGATGAACAGGAAATAAGTTCAAATGGAAAATATTGGTTTTAACATGGAGGAGCCCTGAGAAATTATGGGTTTAAAAAGCTTCAGTTTTAATGAGACCACTGTCCTCTCATAAGCATGCATTAGCAATGGGTTTTGTTTTTATGTTTTTGCTCCAAAAACTTGACACCTACTGTAGGCCAGTGACTTCCCTGGAGAGAATGAGTCAAACAATTGAAAACTAGGGGCAAGACTATTCAAATCCTGGCTCAGGAACATCTATTATTCTCATATTCATAAGAAACATATCCAACTTCTGGAAGCATTAATTTCTTGTCTCCTTTCTGAGAGAATTCTGTTTTGAAACTCAAAAGGAAAACAAGAAGATAAACTATTTGTTAAAAAGTCTGTAGATCCATTCGAGATGAGTGCAATCACAGGACGATATGCAAGAAAATGGCTTAGGAGGTATTGAGTATTCAAAGAGGACCTTGCAGTCCTATGAGATACAGTAAAGCTGAGATCTGAATAATATGAATGAGCAGCCATGAAATGATCTGGAGGCAGAACATTCCAGGAACAGGAAAGGTCTAATACGAAGACCACAGTATAGAAACAGGGTTGCTATGTTTGAGGCCCAGAATGAAGGACAATAAAGCTAGAACGTAAGGAACAAGTGAGATAGTGGTATAACATGGGGCTAGGTTTTACAAAGCCTTGTAGGCAAGGGTTAGGGATTTGGGTTTTGTTCTAAGTCATATAGGATGCAATTAGAGATTATCAGTTATTATCGAATTTATTTTTTATAAAGATCACTCTCAATGCTGTTTTAGGACTGGCTTCTGGGGTAGTAAAAGTAAAAGGAGAGTCTACTTACTATGCTGTTTTCAAAGTGTCCTTTGGAGGTTAAGTCAGTAGAACTTGAATATGTATTGGATATGAGAAGTGATTTAAAGAAAAAAAGAATCAAGAAAAATTAACATAGTTTTCACTTAAGGAACTAGGTTGATTGGTATTTGCTCTTTACTCTTATTTTTAAGATGAGAAAGACTAGGAGTGAATGTTTTAAAGGAAATGTTTGAGTTACTTCTTGTACATGAAGCTTGAGATACATATAATGCATTAAAAAGAAGTTTTCAAGTAGCTTGAAGCTCAGATAAGTCTTGGCAAGATGTGAATTTGGAAGTTGTTGGCATATAGATGATATTTCAGTCCATGAACATGCATGATATTGCTGAAATTAAACATGATTTTCATCAGTCCATTCCTGTATTTCCTTACCTCATTGTATTTCTCCACAGTTAATGTACCTATCACTCACTAATACTCAACTCAGTTCATCTAGGTGCCTAATAGTTAATCACCACTGAATTTAATAAAATTGCTAGGGGACAGCTACAAAATAAGCTCAGTTAAAAGGTATTTGCTGAAATCTCTGAGCTGTAATAAACATTACATGCTTACTGGTATACAAATAAAGGTCTAGTTTTACTAAAATAATTTAATTTACTTTCCCAGAAAGAGTTTAATAAGCATTTGGATTAAACTGTTAGCTTAAGATACTCAATCAAATCAAGGCTGCAACAGGAAATGTAGTTGTGACTCCCAGGAGTGAAAGTGAATAGTGATGAGTGATCAGGAAGAAAAGAGAATATGTATGCAGAAGACAATCCCTGGTGTTGCATGAACAGCCCCCTTAAGGTCAGGAGTCAGTATTCTAAAAAAATCAAGATTTATAGCACTTTAGTGTCGAGGTCATTTTGCTTCTCTTACTTTGCTCAGATGCAGAGGTGAGGTGAAATGAATAGAAAGCAAGTAAATGGTGCTGGTGATTTTCTTCTCATTCTTTTGGGGGAAAAAATTTGTAAATGCCATTACTCAAATTCAATTCCGTGTTGACCTAAATTTTGACTGATACTGTATGGGTTTTTATAGACAACTGTTCTATTAGTGAATGATATATTCTGACACTAAAGATTTAGCACAATTAAGACACCTTAATGTGGACAATTGAAATATGGAGCTTTTGAATGAGTTTGTCAAATTATACATGCAGCTTGTTACAAGTAACATAGGCTGTGTACAGATTTGTAGGGTTGCATTTGACTTCTTACCATTCTTGAAACGTTCTGGAGATGGGCATCCATTGAAATACTTAAGGTATTTTTGTTATGTGTGATTGAGAACAGAAGGATTTTAAAGAGAGGAACAAGCTAACTGCAGGATCGGGTGGAACATACTAGTAGTTGCTGAATAAATACTGTTTATGTTTGCGAGACTCTAAGTCATGTGAGAATCATTTAGTGCCTTCTATATGTTAATTGTTGTATTAGTTGCCATGCTTTCTTTCACATAATCAATTCAACAACCTTATGATAGATAATACCATTGCGTTCATTTTAGAGATAAAAAAATGAGGCCATAAAATCACACAATTAATAAACAATTGAGCTTGAACTTGAACCTAAGTCTAGTTGACCCGAAAGCTTAGATTTTTAACCCTCGTGTATTCTACTGAAATACGTATTCGGACATCTCTAGGGTAGAAAATGTGCAGAAAATTTGGTTGCACAATACCTGTCCAATGTTTTTTATCTATTGTCCTCTAAATTGGACAATAGATAATTCCATTGTGTCTATTTATAAAATAGACATAATTCTTAGCTTAAAATACTTCAGATATTGTGTGGATCTATATTAAATTATGGAGATTTGGGCAAAAATCATTCAATTTTTACAATTCAATATTCAGTATAGTTTGTCCTTAAATTGGAAAACTGCCCAGTTTTACTTATATGGCAAAAGGGAGATTATATAAATGGATCTAATGTAATCACACCATCCCTTAAAAACAAAGTCAGAACGGGAAATCAGGGAAATTTCAATTTGCTGTGCCATTGTTGGTTTTTAATATAAAGACAGCAATGTTAGAAGAAATAGAGTTCGCCTTAAGGGGCAGAGCAGAGGCAATACCCTCTCCCTCCACATGCCAGCTGACACTGAGTAACAAATAGGGACCTCAGTCCAAGAGATGCAATGAACTGGATCTTGCCAACTACATAAAGTGGGAAGCAGATTCTTCCTCAGAGCCTCTGGAGAGGAATAGTTCTGCTGATTCTTTGATGTTGGCCTTGGGCCATCCTGAGCAGAGGTTTCTGTTGTACCTGTCTGGATTTCGGACCTACAGAAACTGTGAGATAATAAATAAGTGTTGTCCTAAGCTGCTAAGTCTGTGATTACTTGTACTCAAGTATAGAAATACTAATGTAGTGAGAGAACAGTCAATGCACAGCACCCTTATTGTCTTGTTTCTGATTACAAAGGCAATTGTAAGACCTTCTCTTTCCAGGCATAAGATGGATTCTCAGGAGACTCTGGGTGCCCTATGAGAAATATGGGAAAATAAAGTTCGATTTTTAGTGTTTTTAATGATTGTATCTACGCCAAATAAAAATCCTGTTTTTAACGTCTAACCAAACCTCCTTTGATTATTGTGACATTGTAATTGAATTAGGCCAGTGTTGTCAAAGGGGAGGGAGGGAAAAAAGACAACACAATGAAACTCAATTTTAAAATCAATTGACAAGCTATAGACATGCCGGGTAAAATCAGAAGAAATCTCCCCCTTTGAACATCATCACTGTGTATTAAACTAGGCTCTCAGTATCAAGAAGTATTGCCATAAAAGGAATACATTGGACAGTTTTCCAATTTAGGGACGAAGTATACGGAATATTAGATTTTAAAAATTGAATGATTGTTGCCCAAATCTTCATAATTTAATATAGATCTACAAAACAACAAAACAAAACAAACAAACAAACAAACAAAAACCCTGGAAGTATTTGAAGATAACTATCCTTTTTATAAGTATGTATATGTTGTTCACCTTGATATGTTCTTAGTAAAGTGCCAGTTTTAGAAAAAAAGTGATTTGCCTGAGTGGCTTACCTCAATAAAAATAAAAAGAATTTCATATTGATACTAGCATAGCCATTTTGTCCTCAACATCATTATCACTACATCAGAGATGCTTCAGAAATATGTGCTGACAAGGGACCTCCAATTAGATGAGTAGAAAATAAGCTCACATGGAAAATACTGGTTTTAACATGGATGAGCCCTGAGAAATTATGGCTTTAAAAAGCTTCAGTTTTAATGAGATCACCGTCTCTCTCATAAGCAGCATTAGCAATGGGGTTTGTTTTTATCTTTTTTGCTCCAAAATCTTGACACCTAGTGTAGGCCAGTGACTTCCCTGGAGAGAATGATTCGAACAACTGAAAACTGGGGACAAGACAATTCAAATCCTAGCCCAGGAGCATCTATTTTTCTCATATTCATAAGAAACACATCCAACTTCTGGAAGCATTAATTTCCTCTGTCTCCTTTCTTTTTTTTTTTTTTTTGAGACGGAGTCTCGCTCTGTCGCCCAGGCTGGAGTGCAGTGGCCAGATCTCAGCTCACTGCAACCTCCGCCTCCCAGGTT
>NW_012115066.1:5169621-5174308 GCF_000951035.1 Colobus angolensis palliatus | reverse complement strand
ATCCTTTCTAAGAGGATTCTGTTTTGAAACTCAAAAGGAAAACAAGAAGATAAACTATTTGTTAAAAAAATCTGTAGATGTGGGAGAAAGCTCAGAACATTTTCAGCAAGTTAGTCTAAAAGTCTTTCATACTGATGTAGACTTTACTCCACTGGATATCCTCTAGGTATTAAGGACTACTTTGATCTCCGTGTTTTCAACACAAAACACATGGATAGTAAATAATAATAACCAATGACATTTTTAATTATTAGTATATTTCAGGGCATAGATAGAACATTGCATTTAATCTTGACTATAGCTCTGTGTAATGGATGCTAGTTTTAAACATAAGATGTTGAGTTTTAGAGAGGATAAATATTTTGCCTAGGTTAGAAAGCACATTTCAGAGCCCAGAGCTTGATAACATTTGATGAATAAATGAATGTTGATTTAATCTCTGTAGGATTTCTCTACTCAACCTCATTGTGACTAAAATATCGCTAGAACCGGTGAAATATATATATTTTTAAGTGACTTTTTTTTTTTTTTTTGAGATGGAGTGTTGCTCTGTCGCCCAGGCTGGAGTGCAGTGGCCAGATCTCAGCTCACTGCAAGCTCCGCCTCCCAGGTTCACGCCATTCTCCTGCCTCAGCCTTCCGAGTAGCTGGGACTACAGGCGCCCGCACGTCGCCCGGCTAGTTTTTTGTATTTTTTAGTAGAGACGGGGTTTCACCGTGTTCGCCAGGATGGTCTCGATCTCCTGACCTCGTGATCCGCCCGTCTCGGCCTCCCAAAGTGCTGGGATTACAGGCTTGAGCCACCGCGCCCGGCCACAATTTTTTTATTATGCTCAATTTTTGCTTAACACTTGACTAATGATTAAAATATATTTGTACTACTTTTACCTATATTGCCGTTCTGTTTTTATGTATTTATAACTCCTCAATTCTGTGTATACTATGTGGAAATCTCATCCTATTTAAATTCTTTATCAAGTGGGAATAGAATGTAATTATCAAGATTATTTGATTGGTATGACAAATATATGGTCTCTAAAATGAGACAGTATATATTCTCAGGTATTTTTATATTCCTAATTTCCTTACTTTTATGTATATATTCATAATTTTGTAAATATTCAATATGATAGAACATTAAATTGTGAAATGCAAGAATTTCTTTTAATTCTTTCCAAGAGTATTTAAAGCGATTGAAACTATTCTACCTGATGAAACTTAATTGACATAACAAGGACTAGTTAATGTCAATTTATTGCCTTAAATTATATATATCGTGTTGAATAAAAATTCAAATACTGTGCATGATCTACATGAGTATATTTCTATGTATATAAATACAATATATATCTATGGATACATGTATGTGTGTATATATATATAGTGCTTGTTTTGAAAATATGTATTTTGTCAAATAAATTTAACAATTTGGGGGCATGCACAGCATTAAATCATTATCCTTGTTAAACAATTTATCACAGTACTTAGTACATATTAGGAACTTTTTACATAAAGTAACTATAAGATGTGCATATATATTACTGTAGAAGTTATCAATTTTTAGCTATATCTTTTTTATCAATATAATTTTTTGAAATAAACAATTTGAAATTATTTACAAGTAGAATACATATTACAGGTCAACCCAGGGTTAAATATATACAGCTTTTCAGAAGGCAACCATGAGTGTGATTTTATATTTACTTACTTTGACAGCTTCTAAAAATGTTACGGTTAATTCCAAAGTACTGCTGATATATAAATTATATGATTAAACTTAATTTTAGCTTGACACATCCAACTCACAGAAAATATCAGGAGCAGAACAATTTTCACCCTAGGTTACCTCAATTTGTATTATTAGCAGATTTGTATGAGATCGCTCTAGGGCCATTAAAAAATCTCTTTTTTTATAAATGAAATTTTTGAAAGTAGAAATAATATAATAAAATACTCTTACACTGCATTCAGTTTCAACAAGTATCAGCTTTCTGTCAGTTTGTTTCACGTATTTTCCCTTCCCCTTTTTTTTCCAACTTTTATTTTTGGTTCAGGGGAGACAAGTGCAGGTTTGATATGTGGTTAAATTATGCGTCACTGAGGTTTGCTGTATGAATGATCCCATCACCCAAGGAGTGGGCATAGTACCCAACAGGTAGTTTGTCAACCCTTATCCCCCTCCCAAGATTCCCTCTCTAGCAGTCCCAGTGTGAATTGTTCTCATTTTCATGTCTGTGTGCTCAATGACTCAATATTTGGCTCCCACCTGTAAGAGAAAACTTGCTGTATTTGGTTTTCTGTTCTTGCATGAATTCATTTAGAAGAATGGCCTTCTGCATCCATGTTGCTGCAAAGGACATGATTTCATTCTTTTTTATGGCTGTGTAGTATTCCATAGTGTTACGTGTACTACATTTTCTTTATCCAGTTCACTGTTGATGGCCATCTAGCTTGATTTTGTCTTTGCTATTCTGGATAGTGCTTCAATGAACATACAAGTCCTGATACATACATATATATATATATATATAATATATAATATCTATATTATATATATATTATATATATATGTGTGTGTGTGTGTATTTAATGATGGAGTATTTTCAAGCAATCCCAGATAGTATTTTATTTTATATTTATAGACATTTTCTTCTTTCATAAAGACTCATATACTGATATGGAGCTCTTTCCTTTTCTTTAGTTAACCAACATGATATTATTGATCTTTAAAAACGAACACAAATTCTTTAATATCAGCCAATACATAAGTTTTCCTAATTGACTCACAGAGTTTATTGTACACTTGCTTGGTTCAAATCAGTCTTCAAACAAGGTGAAAATATTACCTTTAATTATTATGTTTCTTAAGTCTCTTTTATTCTATCCTGTAATAGTGCTGCTCCTCCTTTTAAGTTACTTGTTGAAGAAATACATTTATTCGTTGCTTAGAATCTCTCATGTTCTCTGTTTGAGTGATTGCTTCTTCATTACATGTCTTAGCTTGTTCTTCTTTCCCATCAAATTCTGGTAGATTGACAGTTAGATCCAGAGGCTTGGATACATTCAAGTCAGGAGTTTTAGACTAGGAAAATTCATTTATGGCTTTTGTGTAAGTCTCTTACCTCACTTTTTGGAGCACATCCTCTCCAATTTTCCACATTTGTGATGCTGAGATTGAACTGTGTTGGAGAGGTGTCACCGTGCTCTACCCACACTGCAGCATTTCATGTAGGGTTCTAATGCCACTAAGGACAATCAATATGGCCATTCTAAGGCATCTTCTAAAGTCGTGAATTCCGGTTCTTAAAAATTGAGTAAGTTATTTCGATGTGCTTCACTTTTTTTTCTAGTAAAGAATGGAGATAAATATAGTCTTCTATCAGCTTTACAGGGCTGCTGTGTGGTGTTATATGCAAAACAGTGAGACAGTGATTGGCGTATGGCACATGGAAAATATTTTTTTGAGACAAGGTCTTGCGCTGTCACCCATGCTAGAGCAGTGATGCCATGGAACACTGCATTCTCAAACTCCCGGGTTCAAATGATCCTCCTGCCTCAGCCTCCTGAGATGCTGGGATTCCAGGTACACACAACTGTGCCCAGCTAATTAGTGTATTATTTGTAGAGACAGGGTCTGGCTGTGTTTCCCAGGCTGGTCTCAAAGCTGGGCTCAAGCTATCCTCCCATCTCGGCCTCCCAAAGTGCTTGGATTACAGGTGTGAGCCACTGCACCTGGTAGAAAGCCTTTATGAGTGTGTGCCTTTCTTATTATCATCATTATTATAATCCAATGTTAAGTCATTTCCAAGAACTCACATTTTTGTTGTTGTTTGTTTTTTAGGAATTTTTTTGACTTTTAAGTTCAGGGGTACATGTGCAGATTTGTTATAGAGGCAAATTCGTGTCAGTGGGCGTTTGTTGTACAGATTATTTCACCACCCAGGTATTAAGCCAAGTATCCATTAGTTATTTTTCCTGATCCTCTCCCGCCTCCAACCCTCCCTACTCCAATAGGCTCCAGTGTGTGTTGTTCCCCTCTCTCTATGTGTCCATGTGTTCTCATCATTCAGCTCCCACTTAAAAGTGAGAACACGTGGTATTTGGTTTTCTGTTCCTGTGTTAGTATACTAAGAATAATGGCCTTCCAGTTGCACCCATGTTCCTGCAAAGGACATAATCTCATTCTTTTTATGACTGCCTAGTATTCCATCATGTATACGTACCACATTTTCTCGATCCAGTCTTCCATTGATGGTCATTCAGGTTGATTTCATGTCCTGCTAGTCACTATATGAATAGTGCTGCAATGATCATATGTATGCATATGTCTTTATGATAGAATAATTTATTTTCCTTTGGGGATATACCCAGTAATGGAATTGCTGCATAACATGGTAGTTCTCTTTTTAGGTCTTTGAGGAATTGTCATACTGTTTTCCATAATGGCTGAACTGATTTACACTCCCACCAACAGTGTAAAGGTATTTCTGTTTCTCTGCAATGTGCCAGCACCTGTTATTTTTTAGTAATACTCATCTGGCTGGTACGAGATGGTGTCTCATTGTGGTTTTGATTTGCATTTCTCTAGTGATCAGTGATGTTCAGCTTTTGTATATATGCTTGTTGCTCATATGTATGCCTTCTTTTGAAAACTGTTCATGTCCCTTGTATACTTTTTTTTTTTTTTT
>NW_012115066.1:5167825-5169551 GCF_000951035.1 Colobus angolensis palliatus | reverse complement strand
AGCCTCCCAAGTAGCTGGGACTACAGGCGCCCGCCACCTCGCCTGGCTAGTTTTTTGTATTTTTTAGTAGAGACGGGGTTTCACCGTGTTAGCCAGAATGGTCTCGATCTCCTGACCTCGTGATCCGCCCGCCTTGGCCTCCCAAAGTGCTGGGATTACAGGCTTGAGCCACCGCGCCTGGCCGTCCCTTGTATACTTTTTAATGGGTTTATTTTTCTTGTAGATTTATGTTCCTTATAGATGTTGGATACTAGATCTTTGTCAGTTGCATAGTTTGCAAATTTTCTCCCATTCTGTATGTTGTCTGTTTACTCTGTTGGTGGTTTCTTTTACTATGCAAAAGATCTTTAATTTAATTAGATCCATTTGCAAATGTTTGCTTTGCTTGCAATTGCTTTTGGCATTTTCATCATGAAATCTTTTCCTGTTCCTATGTCAGGAAAAATATTGCCTAGGTTATCTTCCAGGGTTTTATAGTTTTGAGTTTTATATTCACGTCTTTGATCCATGTTGAATTGATTTTTGTATATGGTGTAAGGAAGGGGTCCAGTTTCAGTCTTCTGCATGTGAGTCCACATTTTAATATGCATGGTATTACTTTTCTCCAACTCATTCCTGCCAACTCCGTTATTAAGTACTATTTTGGTAAAGGCTGCCAAAGTATATATTAGAGATCTTGGAATTTGGGGGAAGATTAGATTTAGATCAACGCCTGAGATGTGTGATTGCAGAAATGGATCAATACACATAAGAAACAAATGCAGAATGATTTCATCAATGCAATAGAAGCAGAAAAGAAAAGCTAAAAATAATTAGGATCTATCTAAGACCCCAATAATTCCTGTAAATACTGGGACCAACTGCACTCCCTATCACATATAGGGTTAGAGTTTGAATGGTTTAATCCTAAATCTGAAAAACAAGTTGTGTCTGGAGAAACCCAGCCACTAATGTGTGCACAGAAAAATTATTTTAAATGGTTGTTACCCAGTTAAACAGTGTGAATTTTTTTTAACAAGACAATTGGAATTTTTAAACTTAAAATTATGCAACATTTCTGATGAAAATAGTTTTATATTATTACACATAAACCAGAATACAAGTGAAAATGCTTTAAAGGAAGTATTTATACTTTCAGGAGTTCTCAATTTTGCAAGAGGAAGAAAAGGATTTAATGTTGGGTTTGTCTGAGGGTTTCTTCTTAAATTAGATCTACTGTTTGATAAAATATGTTACTCTTCTTCTGTTCAAACTTCAAAAGATTAGAGAGAATTAAACACTGGTAGAGTATGTATTTGTTGTAATACTGCTTTATAAATGAGAATATATGGCTTTATGCAAATTTTCAGACATGTTTACATCCATTACTTCATTAAATCTTGAGAACAATACTGTGAGGCTAACAGAGGAAGTAACTGCTCAGTGGGGAGAAAAGTTTGCCAAGGTCTCAGTACATGATCTTGTTACCACAGAGCTGATTTTGAAGCAAAGATACCTGACTTTCCAGTGCTTTCACTATGAGCTTTCACTGGGTACTGTGGAAAATAATGGGAAGTAACTTATCAGAAGAAATTGAAAGTGTTCATAATATAAGTAAAGAAGCAACAGATTAAAGCATAAAGTATTAAAATATGTGTTAAAATAACATTACTTTAAAATATTTCTTACATGAATATAACTACTAACTATAATCTTCACATCTGTTAAAAAAATACAGGCTTGAAAC
>NW_012115066.1:5146817-5166908 GCF_000951035.1 Colobus angolensis palliatus | reverse complement strand
AAAAAAAAAAAAAAAGAGGTTGGAGTACGTGGTACATGCTTTCTCTTTTGTTACATTCCAAAGAAGTACACTTAATTGCATTTGAGTGATAATTTGAAACCAGGCCTTAAATAACACTTTTTTAAGTTACATTATAATTTTTCAAAAATTCAGCTAAAACTGTCCAAGAGAATAAATGATAAATTCTCTGGTTTGTCAATTTTAGATAGAATTAGTAAGAGGACTCTGGTAAATTATCAACAATCATTCTACATACAACATGGTATTCTTAGTATTGTGAAAAGTTTAAAGAATGATAAGACAGAGTCCTTGGCCTTAAAAGTTTACATTTTATGGGAGAATATAGGTGTTTAATTATATACATTGATATACTAAATAAATATAATGTGAATTAAACTATAGCTCTCCTATAATGTGTGTCATGATGATTTGCCCAGTGGATGGAAGAAATAATAAAGTTTATATTCAGAGAAATATTGTGGTTTTTCCCATTACTTTCAATGGTAATTACTTTTGCACCAACCTAACACCTAAGGTGTAAAGCATCTTTTATTTAATATTACATTACTGCCCTCCAACAGAAAAAAAAATAACTATTTTTTATCCAGGTGAAACCTGAAAAGCCACTTTCTAGTCCCTACTAGGGTGACTTGCAATTAGAAAGTATTTGATAAATATCTTAAGAATCAAATAATAAGTATGGAAAAATGCACAACCTGCACATTGAAGAAACTAAACTGCTCCTACTGGCTGGAACCTGGGCTGTGCTTTAGATTTGCATCATATCATCAAGTCTTCACAACATCTCTGAAATTAGTGGTATTAACTCTATTGCATTGATAGAATAATTAGAGGTGCAAAAGCCTTGTTGTTTCTTCACATTTTCACAGACAAGCTAGAATGAGAGCCCAGATCATTCAGCCATGAACGCTTATGCTCATTCTACTGAACTATTCAATGTTGTTATCACCTTTTTACTTAGATGTAGTTTTTAATTTAAATGTTATTCAGATATTTTCAAAACCTTTGATAACACCTATACTAAATGTCTTTTTATAGCTCTTGGTAGAGATGTTTTAAAGAAAAGTAATTCAAGATTATTATCTCTCTGATTTTTAAGAAGGAAAGAGAGGAACTGTAGAGCCTAGGGAGCTTTTTTTTCTATTTGAGGTCAATCTTTTTTTTTTTTTTTCATATATTAAAGAAAACACTTCCTAGAGAAATGTGATTGTATTAGTGGGTTCTTACACTCCTATGAAGAAATATCCAAGACTGAAAAATTTAGAAAAGAAAGAGGTTTAATTGATTCACAGTTCTACATGGCTGGGGAGGACTCAGGAAACTCACAATCATGGTGGAAGTGGATGCAAACATATCCTTCTTCACATGGCAGCAGGAGAGAGACGTACCAGTAAGGGAAGTGTCCTATGTTCACAAAACCATCTCAGATATGGTGAGAACTCACTATCATGAGAACAGCATGGGGGAAACTGCCCCCATGAGTCAATTACCTCCAACCAGGTCCCTCCCATGAATGTAGGGATTATGGGATTACAATTCAAGATGAGATTTGGGTGGGGACTCAGAGCCAGACCATATCAGATATGTAACTTAGTTTAATGTTTTCTGTTTTTTTGTTTGTTTGTGTTTGTTTGTTTTGAGATAGGATCTTGCTTTGTCTCACTGCATCCTTGAAATCCTGAGTTCAAGCGATCTTCTCATCTCAGCCTCCTAAGTAGCTGGGACTACAGGCATGCGACACCACACCCAGTTATTTATTTATTTATTTATTTATTTATTTATTTATTCGTAGGGACAAACAGTCTCACTGTGTTGCCCAGGCTGGTGTGAAACTCCTGGCCTCGAGGAATCCTCAACCTCTCAAATTGCTGGGATTACAGGCATGAGCCTCCACACCCAGCCTGATGTTTTTGCAATAAGAAATAGGCAAAAGATCTGAATATTGACATAGGTCTGACTTCTTTTTCTCTCTCCTGACTACCTGCCTTCCTTCATATTTTCCTACATTCTCTTCCTTTCGTCTTTTCATTCAGTGTCTTTCAATCTTTTTCGTCTGCTTTCCAACTTCCTAGCTTACTCTTTTCTTTATTTTCTTTTTCATAAGAAAAAGAAATTATAGCTTTCATCTCTTGCTCTCTCATTCTTTATCCGTCTCCATTGTCTCCTTCATTCTTTTTCCCTTTCTTTCTCCTCACGTTATTCCCGTTACCTTTTTTTTTTTTTTTTTTTTTGAGACAGAATCTCGCTCCGTTGCCCAGGCTGGAGTGCAGTGGCATGATCTCGGCTCACTGCAAGCTCCGCCTCCCGGGTTCACACCATTCTCCTGCCTCAGCCTCCCGAGTAGCTGGGACTACAGGCACCCGCCACTACGCCCGGCTAATTTTTCTTTTTTTATTTTCGGTAGAGACGGGGTTTCACCATGTTAGCCAGGATGGTCTATATCTCCTGACCTCGTGATCCACCCGTCGGCCTCCGAAAGTGCTGGGATTACAGGCATGAGCCACGGCGCTCGGCCGTTATTCCCCTTCTTAAGTGAAAGCATCTTTTTAAAAAAAATCCTATATACTAAAAACTATTTTTCCCAAGCTATTTGCTCCTCTGTGATTCTTATTGTTGCTTGGGTCAATTTTCAAATGTGCCTATGGTAGTTAATGGAAACAGCTGCATGCAAGAGAGAAGTTTCTGATGAGACAGATATGAAAAAAACTTACCAGCAATCACTTTCTCAACTCTGGTTAAGCCAAAATTTGTTTTATGTTGCTGATTGTTCTATAGTAAAAACTGCCACCAAAGAACAATACTTTCCATTCTTAGCACATTTAGAAATTATGTAAATTAAAAGAGAAGACAAGAATATTCTGATGTGCTTGAGTATATCTCTGTGTAATGACCACAGTTCTATTTATCTCTTTGAACTGTCAGTATCAGAGGCTTCCAATGGAGAGCCCAGATTAAAAAGGCAAATGAATCATAAACTTGCTCATCCTTTCTGCAGATGACTGTCTAGCGTTGTGCTTCAGCTTTATTTAAAGTATGCACGTCTGGTGAAAGCTAATATGAGACTTGGAAGGGATAATGACTAGGGAATGCATCCATTCATAATGGTAAGAGAGGCTTTAAGTGTTGAGGCTTTTAAATTGTATTTGGGATCTGACACATAGGATTATCTATATTTGGATTTAGAGCAATCAAAATATCCATGAAAAAGGCACAGATAAAAGATAGTGACTTGAAATGTGAATACATTATTCAAGTCAAGAAGTAAATACTTTTTGTGTTGACATCAAATTTTATCTGTTGTAAATAAAAGTGTATATTCGATATTAGTTTAATCTTGCCAAATTCATATAATTAAATAGACACTAAACAGATAAATATGGTGAGAACTGTTCTGTGGCAGACAATATTGACTGCCTGCACAACAGCTAATCCACTTCTCTAATATTTCTTTCTTCTTTCAATGTCTGCATGCAAAGCCTGAGATGCTGCAGCCATCTTGTGATCATGAGGAGTCATCAATGACATATTTAAGGTGGCAGAGTGAAAAGAAAGAAAGCTCTAGGAACCTTGATGAGTGTCTACATTAACTCTGGAACTGTTTAATCTCTGAATTTTAGTTTGATGAGATCACAGGCTGAAAGATCCTTGTTAGAGATGATGCTTTTTTTTCTAGTTTACTATGAATCTATTGTATTCTGTGATCCCAGAGTATAATTTTATTTTTATACCCTTTGCAGCAGAAGAGTAATGTAAGTGGTTAGATTTTTACTTAACTAGTGTAACAATGACTTTTGATGACCCATGTCATACCCCTTGAATAAATGTCTTACTCCTTTGTTGTTATGAAGAAAATCTTAGACCAATGCTAACTTCTCTGAGTACTGGCAGAATCAAGACCCTTTAGCCTGCACCAGTGGCTTTCATAACACATTTTGTTTTCTTCTGAGACAGGATTTGGCTTTGTCACACAGGCCACAGTGAAGTGGTGCAATCTCAAATCACAGCAACCTTGGCCTCCTGGATTCAAGCCGTCCTCCCACTTCAGCCTCCCAAATAACTGGGACTACAGGCACATGCCACCATGTCTGACTAATTTTTGTATTTTTTGTGAAGACAAAGTTTCACTGTGTTGCCCAGGCCAGGCTCGAACTCCTGGGCTCAAGTGATTCTTCCCCCTCAGCCTCCCAAGGTGCCGAGACTTTAGACATGGGCCACGATGCCTGGCCCCATAAAACATTTTAATATAAATTTTCCTTTTTTTTCTGGCTTGCCTTTACAGATTCTTCAATCCTAATTTCTAAGGGAACTTTTCAAACAATTTACCTGCACCAAGGTCCTTACATCAGGCTTTGTACTTCAGTAGACTCAAACTGATACACCTGCTGTCAAATATACCTAGTATCATAATTTCAGGAATTTCAATTGCATATTCACAAAAACTAGAAACACCTACAAATAGTTAAACTAGAAAATACCTGATTATGCTGAGTTAAACTAGTTGATTGTAGATCGATTAATGTTAAGGTATACAAATTTCCACCCATCAGGTGATGGAGGGTAGATAAGAATAGCATGGAAACCAGTGATAAAAAGCTGATGCTTAGAAAAAGATCACCATTAAAAGTAAAATTATATCCAAGATAACCAAATCTCCTTAAGTGTAGTTAATTGAAAACCTAAACTTCTTTGTAACGATTGGCTGGGTGCAGTGGCTCATGCCTGTAATCCCAGCCCTTTGGAAGACTTGAGTTGGGAGGACTGCTTGAGCCTAGGAGTTCGAGACCAGTCTGGGAATCATAATAAAACTTTGTCTCTACAAAACATGAATTATTAGCTGGGCACAGTAGCATGCACCTGTGGTTCCAGCTACTCAGGAGGCTGAGGTGGGAGGATTGCTTGAGCATGGGCGGTTGAGCCTGTAATGAGCTGTGATTATGCTTTTGCACTCCAGCCTAGGTGACAGAGCAGGATCCTGTCTCAAATAAATAAGCACATAAATAAAATAAAAGTTAAATTTAGTTTCAGTTTAAAAACTGTGATTTAGGAGTTTGAAAATGTTTCCTACACTCCACTTACTGTAGTCTCACCACCAACCTTCCCACTTACCAACGACCTCCCACATCATATAGACAATTTTCTGTGCAAAGTATGATATCCTGTTAGGTTAGTCTAATTAGCTGTCTTCAGAGAGTATGTGTAATTACTATATAGTGACATTTAAAGATTCTCAGAAACCAGAGACAAAATTTCAATGTGAAAGAGTTTAAATGATTGTATATTTTAAATGTACTTTTCTAACCAATAATGGACAAACAAGGTATGTTGTATAAAAACAAATGAATAGATATTAAGTTAAAGTATTGCATATTTTAATGAACTCTTTTTTATAAATATCTTCTGAATGTATAAGAGACATGTAAGCAATTCCAAAGAAATTTCTGTGGTCTTAATGTACTCTCCTCCCTTATCGTAACTTTTGGTAGAATCATCAGTGCTGTACTATATGTACATTCTCTACTAAAGTTAAAGGCTTATTGGAGGCAGATATAATTTATCTTTGCTGCTCTCCTTGTATATTACCATAGTATTTTACATACACAGTTTATATTTTACTATGCTACATATACAGTCTTCTCAATTTTAGGTTCATATTTCCAACTGTCTATTTTGCATCTTACTTACTTGGATGTCTACAGGCAAGTCAAGCTATCCATGCCCATGTCCAAACTCTTGATTTTGCCCTAAATTAAATGTGTTCTTCCTGTTGTCTGCTCATTTTAGTAAATGAAAATGTCTCCGGTTGGTTGCTTAGGCTAAAGACTTGAGTCTTCATCCTTGACAACTCTGCTTTCTTCACAACGTGTATCTAATCCATTAAAAACATGTAAAAATCTATTACCTTTACTTTCAATATTAATCAAAAATTTGACCACTTCTAACCACCTGCACCCATAATATCTTATCCAAGACATCTTTGTATCTCTAGTTGCCTCCTCACTGATCTCTTTCTTCACACTCTTTCTCCTGTAGTGGGTGTTCTCAACTCAGGTGTCAGGACTTTCTGGCTCACAGGGTCACCACTTACATGGCCATTTATGGTCTGGGCTTCATTACCTCTGTACCTTATCTGTTGATAATTTCTCCTTGTTTACTCTGCTAAAGGGACATTGTGTTGGTGCTGTTCCTCGAACCTGTCAAGGATACTCCTGCTTCAGGGCTGTTAGTTTACTTGCCATTTCTTTTACTTCATATAGTCTCACTTTAAATAACTCATGTCTTATTCCCCATATTGTTATGCTAGGGGTACTGTAACATAATACCACTGACTGGGTGGCTTAAGCAAGAGAAATTTGTTTACTCACAATTCTGGAGGCTAAAATCTAAGACCAAGATGTCAGCAGGATGGGTTTCTCTGAAGCCACACTCCTGGCTTGCATATGGCCACCTCCTCACTGTGTTCTCACAAGGCCTTTCCTCTGCTCATGTACACTCCTGGTATTTCTTCCTCTTCTTATAAGGACAACAGTCTTAGTGTATTAGGACCTCTCCCTTATGACCTCTTTTAACCTTAATTATCTCTTTAAAATTCTCATTTTCACATAGTCACATTGGAGTTAGTACGTCAATCTGTGAATTTAGGGAGGACACAATTCAGTTTATGACATTTCTTTATTCTTTTTATACCTTACTATCAGTCTTTGAAAGCCATACTCTCCTTAGGATCAAATGTTATGCCCCATCCCTTTTTTATTCTTTGTATAAATTATTTCATCTAAGAATAATATATTTATTGTCTGTCTTCCCTGTAAGATAGAAACTCCATGAGATAAAGAACTTTCTTTTTTTCTCAGTTTTTTTTTTAATTATTTTTTAATTTTCGATTCAGGCATCCATGTGCAGGTTAGTTGCATGGGTATATTGGATAATGCTGATGTTTGGTCTTCTAATGATCTCATTGCCCAAGTTGCAAACATAGTTACTGATTAGTAGTTTTTCAACCCCTGGTCTCTCTGTCCCTCTCCTGTTTTGGAACCTTCAGTGTCTCTTTTCATCTTTGTGTTTGCATGTACCCAATGTTTAACTGCTGCTTATAAGTGAGAACATGCTGTATTTGGTTTTCTGTTTGTGTGTTAATTCACTTAGGATAATGGCTTCCAGCTGCATCCATTTTGTTGTAAATGACATGATTTCATTCCTTTTTATGACTGCATGGTATTCCATGGTGTATAGGTACCACATTTTCTTTAGACACTCCACAGTTGGCAGGTACCTGTATTGATTCCAATTCCTTTGCTCTTGCAAACACTGCTGTGATTTTGTCCGAGTGGGAAGAAACTCCGGAGGGGTTATTTAATCCTGTTTCGTGGAGGAATAGCAGGAGTAGTGTTGCAAGGGCTGCAAAAATGAAGAGTAAGATAAAGTGAAGGGTGAAGAATCATGTAAGAGTGGGACTGTCAATTGTGTACCCGCCTCAGACTCATTGCACAAGGTCGATTCTGATATATGGGATGGCTGATAGGAGGTTTGTGATTACTGTGGTGCCTCAGAATGACATTTGGCCTCATGGAAGTATGTAGCCTATGAATGCTGTTGCTATGGTTGTGAGTAAGAGAATAATGCCAATATTTCAGGTTTCTAGGAGGAGGAATGAGCCATAGTATAGGCCTTGGCCAATGTGTAGGAAAAGGCAGATGAAGAATATAGAGGTGCTGTTAGCATGGAGATAACAGATGATTCAGCCGTAGTTTAAGTCTCGGATGATGTGGGCAATTGAGGAGAAGGGCACATTAATGCAGGTATCTTTTTGGTAGAACAATTTATTTTCCTTTGGGTATATCCCAGTAATGGGATTGCTGGGTTAAATGGTAATTCCATTTTTAGTTTTTTGAGAAATTTCCAAACAGCTTTCCACAGTGACTGAACTAATTCTCCTTCCCACAAACACTGTATAAGCATTCCCTTTTCTCTGCAACCTTGCCAGCATCTGTTACTTTTTGATTTTTTAATATAACCATTCTGAATGGTGTAGGTTAGCATCTCATTGTGGTTTTGATTTGCATCTCTTTACTGATTCATGATGTCAAACATTTTTTCATGCTTGTTGGCCACATGTATATCTTTTGAAAGTGTCTGTTCATGTCTTTTGCCCATTTTTTAATGGGGCTATTTGTTTTTTTCTTGTTGATTTCGTTAAGTTCCTTATAGATTCTGGATATTAGTTCTTTGACAGATGCATAGTTTGCAAATTTTCTCCCATCTGAAGATTGTTTGTTTACTCTGTTGATAGTTTATTTTGCTGTGCAGAAGCTCTTTAGTTCAATTAGATCCCAATTGTCAACATTTGTTTTGTTAAATTTGCTTTTGAGGACTTAGTCATAAGTTCTTTGCCAAGGCCAATGTCTAGAAGAGTACATCCTAGGTTTTCTTCTAGAATTCTTATAGGTGAGGTCTTACATTTAAGTCATATTCCATTGTGAGTTAATTATTATATGTGGTGAGAAGCAGGCTTTCAGTTTCATTTATCTGCATATGGTTAGCCAGCTTTCTCAGCATCATTTATTGAATATGGTATTTTTTCATCATTTAAAATTTTTTTTTTACTTTGTTGAAGATTGATTGGTTGTAGGCATGGAGTTTTATGTCATGGGTTTCCATTCTGTCCTTTTGGTCTGTGTGTCTATTTTTGTACCAGTACTGATATAATTTGGATGTTTGTCCCTCTACATCTCATGTTGAAATGTAATCCTCATTGTTGAAGGTAGGGCCTGGTGGGAGGTCTTAGCATCATGGGAGCAGGTCCCTAATGAATGGCTTGATTTCCTCTGTGGTAATGAGTCACACAAGATCTGTTTGTTTAAAAGAACCTGACACTTTCTTCTTCTCTTTCTTTCTCCCTCTCATCATGTGAGACACTGGTACCTCCTTTGCATTCTGCCGTGTTTGTAAGCTTCCTTAAGCCCTCACCAAAAGCTGAGCAGATGCAGGTTTCATGCTTCCTTTACATTCTGCAGAACTGTGAGCCACATAAACCTCTTTTCTTTATAAATATTGCCCAGTGTCAGGTATTTCTTTATAGTATTCAAAATGTACTAACACAAGGACCTTTTGGTTACTGTAGCCTTGTAATATAATCCCCCTACAAGGAAAACCAACAAGCCTTAACCAAATGTGACCTAACCAACAATGCACAAGATGTCTCCAAAGAAGTGCAAGGTAGTCCTCATAAGACAAGTAAAGTTTTGCAAGTCATATTTGGAGTACAATCCACATTTCTGTCCAGACATATTTTTTGAGGATCTCAGCTTCCCAGCTGACCATCTATTCACAAAGGTCCAAAAGTCTCATATGCCCTCACAGAGAGAAAAAGGAAATAAGAAGCCATTATGAAAGAAACAAAGATCAATAATTGACAAAAGCTTACATAAATTTCAAGCCAAAAGGGTTTCCTGACTGGGGATCAAAGCCGGGCTATGGCAGTGAAATCACAAAATTTTAACTAACATCACAAGGCAGAGTGCCTTTCATTGTTATTCCCTCGGGACAGCCACAGTAAGCAATTTGAGCTCACAAAGGATTTTAACTTTGTTTCAGGTCAAATTTTGCTCTTTAATTTAATCAAGAGAATTTTTAAGGCTAGCCATCATACTATTATATGTCCTTTTTTAAAATAGTTATATCTTCCCATTGTTCTTAAGCATGTAAGCCACTGGGGTTCTTTATGGCAGCTCATCAGAGATTGTCCCCTTAGAACTAAATTTCTCTATACTGTAAGGTTCTCTATCCCCTTAAAACTAAAGTTCTCTGTAGTGTCGTCTTAAAAACAACAGTTCTCTATGCTGTCTCCTTAGAACAAATTTTCTCCCTTAGAGAAGTATGGTTCTCTATAAGTGCACCACCTTAACTTGAAGTCTCCTAAGTATCCATTGTGTGAACATCCTCACAAAACCTTATGGACCAGCTGAGTCCACTTGGATTGGGAAATCCCTCCAAACCTGGGGCTTACAGGGAAGACCCCTCTGGGGTTCAGATTGAGGGAACCAGGAAGGCTGGGAAGGTACCCTCCTAAATCCAGGGCCAACAGAGGCATTCCCTTCAGGGTCCAGAATTGAGGGAATTGAGACAAGGTCTAGGAAGGAATTAGGAAGAAATGAAAAGAGTTGGAGAAAACTAACACTTCCAAAATTTTCAACTTAAAAGCAGGAGATCTTAGATTGGGGGGAAATTACCCAACTTCCTCCTCAATCATGTCAGCTGAAAAATGATGAGGTTTGTAAATTTGGAAAGAAGAGCTTTATTTCTTGTAAAACGAAGTAGCCTGCAATGTGGCCATTCTATAGGCTGGGGAGCAAAGCCTCTGGTAGGAAGCAAGAGTTTGTAATCCAGGATTTGAGAAGAGATTGAGAATTTTCTAAATTCTCTCAGCACATCAAGAACCAATTCTGGATTCAGGTCATAGGACTTACAAAATATAGAGAAGAAGCCTCCTCTGCCTATTACTCAGTCATGAGGCTAGCAACCTAAATGATAACATGAAAGAGCAAGGGATTAGAATCCCATACCAGAGAAAATGATTTGTGCTTCTTAAGTGGAGGGAACATTGAAGGCAAGGAGTTTTTCTCCTTATCCAATAAAGAACTCTAGCAGATAATATCATTGCATCAAGGAGGCTAGTAGTGAGTCATCTTTTAATGTAAACTCATGGTTCAGCATT
This sequence comes from Colobus angolensis palliatus, assembly GCF_000951035.1. Taxonomy (NCBI): domain Eukaryota; kingdom Metazoa; phylum Chordata; class Mammalia; order Primates; family Cercopithecidae; genus Colobus; species Colobus angolensis. The sequence goes on along the minus strand of NW_012115066.1, from coordinate 5,156,176 downwards.
GTTAAGTCAAAAAAGAAACTGAGTTTACCTTGCCCCCATTCCTATATAATGTGGATGCATCTGTTTTCTTCTAGAAGTGTGATGTGGTTTGACTGTGTCTCCACCCGCAATCTCATGTAGTGGGAGAGGTCTGGTGGGAGGTAATTGAATCATGGGGGCAAGTTTTTTCTGTGCTGTTCTCATGACAGTGAATAATCCTCAGAAGATCTGATGGTTTTGTAAAAGGCAGTTCCCCTGCACACACCCTCTTGTCTTCCACCATATAAGACATGCTTTTGCTCCTCCTTTGCATTCCGCCATGATTGTGAGGCCTCCCAAGCCACGTGGAACTGAGTCCATTAAACCTCTTTTCCTTTATAAATTACCCACTCTTGGGTATTTTTTTTAAAGCAGTATGAAAATGGACTAATACAGTAAATTGGTACCGGTAGAGTGGGGTATTGCTGTTAAAATACCCAGCAATGTTGAAGTAACTTTGGAACTGGGTAACAGGCAGAGGTTGGAATCCTTTGGACAGACCAGAAGAAGACAGGAAAATGTGGGAAAGTTTGGAACTTGAACTTCCTGGAGTTGGGGAGGGCTCAAAAGACAGGAAGATGTGGGAAAGGATGGAACTTCCTAGAGGCTTGTTGAATGGCTTTGACCAAAATGCTGATAGTGATACGGACAATGGATTGCAGGCTCAGGTGGTTTCAGAAGGTAGAGAGGAAGAACTTGTTTGGAACTGGAGTAAAGGTTACTCTTGCTATGCAAAGTGACTGGAAGCATTTTTTCCCTGACCTAGAGATCTGTGGAATATTGAACTTCAGAGAGATGATTTAGGGCACACGGTGGAAGAAATTTCTAAGCAGAAAATTGTTCAAGAAGTGACTTGGGTGCTATTAAAAACATTCAGTTCTGTTCATTCACAAAGATATGGTTTAGAATTGGAACTTACGTTTAAAAGGGAAGCAGAGCATAAAAGTTTGGGAAATTTGCAGCCTGATGATGTGATAGAAAAGAAAAACCCATTTTGTGAGGAGAAATTCAAGCTGGCTGTAGAAATTTGCATAAGTAATGAGGAGCCAAATGTTAATCACCAAGACAATGGGGAAAATGTCTCCAGGACATATCAGAGACTTTCACAGCAGCTCCTCCCACCACAGGCCCAGAGGTCTGGTGGAGCAGGGAATGGTCTTCTGAGCCTGGTCCAGGGTCTCCCTGATATGTGCAGCCTTGGGACTTGATGCCCTGCATCCTAGTTGCTTCAGCTGCAGCCATGTCTAAGAGGGGCCAAGGGATAGCTTGGGCCATTGCTTCAAAGGGTGCAAGCCCCAGCCTTGGTGGCTTACATGTGGTGTTGGGCCTGTGAGTGCACTGAAGTCAAGAATTGAGGTTTGAGAACCTCCACTTAGATTTCAGAGATTGTATGGAAATGCCTGTATGTCCAGGAAGAAGTTTACTGCAGAGGCAAGGCCCTCTTGGAGAACCTCTGCTAGGGCAATGTGAAAAGGAAATGTTGGGTTGGTGCCCCCACACAGAGTCCCCACTGGGGTACTTCCTCATGAAGCTGTGAGAAGAGGGCCACCATCCTCCAGACCCCAGAATAGTGTATCTATTAGGAAATTTTACCATCTGCCTGGAAAAGCCACAGATACTCAACTCTAGCCTGTGAAACCAGCTGGGAGGGCTGTACCCTGAAAAGCCACAAAGGCAGAGCTACCCAAGGCCTTGGGAATCCACCTCTTGCATCAGCATGACCAGGATGTGAAACATGGAGTCAAAGGAGATTCTTTTGGAACTTTAAAGTTTAATGACTGTCCTTTTGCATTTTGGACTTGCATGGGTCCTGAAGCCCTTTCGTTTTGGCCAATTTCTCCCATTTGGAATAGGTGTATTTATCCAACTCCTGTACCCCCATTGAATTTAGGAAGTAACTAACTTGCTTTTGATGTTACAGGTTCATAGGTGGAAGGGATTGGCCTTGTCTCAGATTAGACTTTGGACTGTAGACTTGTGAGTTAATGCTGAAATGAGATAAGACTTTAGGGGTACTGTTGGGAAGGCATGATTGGTTTTGAAATGTGAGGACCTAAGATCTGGGAGGGGTCGGGGTGGAATGATATGGTTTGGCTGTGTCACCACCAAAATCTCATTTTGAATTGTAGCTCCTATAATCCCCATATGTCATGGGAAGGACCCAGTGGGAGGCAATTAAATCATGGGGGTGGGTTTTTCCTGTGCTTGTGAGAGTGAATAAGCTTCACAAGATCTGATGGTTTTATAAAAGAGAGTTCCCTTGCACACACACACTCTTGACTGCCAGCATGTAAGATGTGCCTTTGCTCCTCCTTTGCCTTCCACCATGAGTGTGAGGCCTCGTCAGCCATGTGGAACTGTGAGTCCATTAAACCTCTTTTTCTTTATAATTTTCCAGTCTTGGATATTTCTTCATAGGTGTGTGAAAATGGACTAATGCCACCAGGCACAGTGGTTCACACCTGCAATCCCAACACTTTGGGAGGCTGAGGTGGATGGATCACGAGATCAGGAGTTCAAGACCAACCTGGCCAAGATGGTGAAATCCCATCTATACTAAAAATACAAAAATTAGCCTGGTGTGGTGGTGGGTGCCTGTAATACCAGCTAATTGGGAGGCTGAGGCAGAGAATTGCTTGAACCCGGGAGGCAGAGTTTGTAGTGAGCCGAGATCACACCACTGCACTCTAGCCTGGGTGACAGAGTGAGACTTCATCTCAAAAAAAAAAAGAAAATGGACTAATACTGAGTGAGTGACAGTAGCATGGGAGTTAGCTGAATGTCTCTAGATTCAGACTTGGACAAAAAGTAGGATCACAAGAGATCACGGGAGGGCCAAAAGGCTTGAAGAATAGTCAGCCTGGACTGGAAATATGCTCACCACTGCCAGACCTAGAGCCAAGGGAGAGCAGTAGAAAGAGCTTTTATGGAGTCCTGTCAGCAGAGATGCCTACCCTGACCAAACGGATAGAAACAAAATTACAAGTTACATCAGTAATGAATAGCAACACGTACCCAGGGATCACCAGTCACACTCCAGGAGTCATTAGCCTACACAATGGCAAACCACACCTAAAGCTGTTTTGAGTCCCTCTTCATCTGATTGCATGTGCATAATAAGCCCCCTTATACCAGCAGATACTATCCTGAAGTGAAGAACGGACAAAGAGATCTGAAAATTTGTATATTTATCCCAAAGAAACAAATCTCAAAGTGTTTGCTCAAAATATGAAATTTAACTGAAATAACTAGGTCCAACCCCCTCACAAATTAGCTTTGATATTTTTCCTTCTTCCCATCCAATACTGGCATGAGAGGCAGGAGTTACCTAGGAGGACAGTATATCATTTTTTGGGATTAAATAACTATTTTTCTGCAAACATCAATGTATCATGCATAATTTTGTAATTTCAGAACACTAGGCATCTCATTTAAAGCTACATATCATATATTTACTTTAAAGTATATGCATATTTAAACTTGTCCAGACTCAACCTTGTATTAAATTTACTCTTGGTTCTGTCAGCTTATAAACTTGACATTGATCTGATTTGATTATATTTAGATAGATGATATCAGCTCTAATATTGAGGAAGTAGACAATGCAAAGTAATTAGTCACAAAGCTCTTTTGTAAGCCTCCAATATAATGAACTCTGAGCAAATTAGCTTGTAAGCATAATATCTCCCATTTTAATTTGATTTCTGAGCTCCAGAATTAGGAAGGCCATCAGTAAGATCCGTTGTTATTCTGCCCAATATAATTAGAGGGTCAGCAATTTGATCTTGCCTTGATGACAAAACAGTTATCTATGGCATCCCCTTTCCCATTTAGGAAAAATAAAAGCCTGTGCTTACTTAGGTTTCTTTTCTAATTAAGTAGAGTGAGTCCTGGTTTCACAGGGATAGAACGAGCAAAGCATAAATGTGAGTACTGAAGCTCAGTGTGAGTATAAAGAATATCCGAGGCAGGAGGAATCACAACCATAGCAATAGAGATTCTCCTGCTCTCAAGTTATTACCCTTTGTTCTCTGTATACGCTGTCGGGCTTTTATCTCCAGCCGGTGTGGCTGCTGCTCTTTCCTCCCATCTGGCCTGTGTTTGCACTCTGAACTCCCCAGCTCTCTTGGTATCTGTCTGGCTATTTCACAGTTTTCCAATCCCTCAGTTGCCCAAGTTGGGAGTTTCTCAATGGAACTTTTCTAGAAAAATCTAAAACAAAAACAAAAAATTAATGTAAAAGATTATGGCAATTTATAAACAGACAGATTTTTGGAGCACAGAATTCTTAACCTAAAGCAGATTGAAGTTCAATCAAGCTCTGTTTCCATGGTACAATTTGCCAAGTACATGAATCACTATTTTCTCTTTTGTTCTTAACCTTATGTGCCTCAGTTACAGGACAATCCCTTCTTCAAAATAAAGTCATCTTATACCTTTTTTAGAACAGATGAATTTTTCAGTTCTAACCAGTTTGAAACCAATTTATTAGAATCAAAGTTCAGAGCGTTGGAAAAACAGAAGTGCAGATGTTTGTTGTGGCTTGTTGTGGCAAATTTAGCTGTGTGACTTTGAGCAAATTGCTTAACCTTGCTAACGTGTTTTAATCTATATAACGGGAATCACCATAACAACTTCATAAAATAGTTCTGAGGAATAGTAAAATAATAAAATAGGGTAAGCATTAGTATGGTGCCTAACAACTAATACTATTTCAACAAATGATAACTGTTTTGATTATTTTTAGTATTATTCTTAATCTTCTGCACAATAAATTATCTTCAGGATTTTGATTTTTTCTAAAGATCGTCTGATGCATATTTATAGCTATAGCTATAACTCAGGCCGGGCATGGTGGCTCACGTCTGTAATCCCAGCACTTTGGGAGGCCAAGGTGGGTGGATCACGAAGTCAAAAGATCGATACCATCCTAGCCACCATAGTGAAATCCCATCTCTACTAAAAATACAAAAATTAGCTGGGCATGTTGGCACATGCCTGTAGTCCCAGCTAACTCAGGAAACTGTGGCGTGAGAATCACTTGAATCTGGGAGGCAGAGGTTGCAGTGAGCCAAGATTGTGCCACTGTACTCTAGCCTGGCAACAGAGTGAGACTCCATCTCCAAATGAATAAAACAAAAAAACAGTTTCACTGTTGTTTTAGATAAATATGTATGTCTAGTAAGCCCTCTAATGGCCGTGTGTCCTTCTGGGTCACTAGGTTACTAGAAAGACTCACTGATCTTACCAACTGATCAATACGTCTCTTATTTACACATTGCATTGGCCCTCTGATAAAGTTTCTTCTTTGAACACTCAGAATGGAGTACAAAATGATTAGTCATCTTTTTATTTACTAAGTTTTCTGACCCTGAGATGATTTTTAAAGTAGTTGAAAATTATTTGACACTCCTTTCATTGAGAGATAAGCTTTATGTCTTTTCCTTTTTAATCTGTACAGACTTGTTTTTGCTTCTATCCATAGAGTATAACAAAAAACTCTGTGACTTCTGAGGCTAGCAGATATAAAGCCATGCAGCTTTTATTCTGTCTCATGGAGCCCTGAGCTTCCATAATGGAATTTCAACTACTGTGAGGCAGCCGTGCTGTGGGGAAGCCCAAACCATATACAAAGACCATTTATAGATTTAGAAGACTGTCTTAGGTAAGCTCAGCCTAGGAATCATCCCAGCCTAGGTGTCAGATCTGTGAATAAGTCAGCCTCCAGATGAGTTAAGGGTCCAGCCATTCAGTCATATCCAGCTATTTGAGTCTTCTCAGCTGAGTCTCCAGTCAATGGAGAACAGAGTCAAGCCATAATCCTGTGCCTTGTCCAAATTCCTGAACTACAGAATCTGTGAATGTAATACAATGGTTGCTATTTTATGCCACTAAGTAATGAGTAGTTTGTTATGCATTAATTTATATCTAGAATAATCTTAGAATTTAAGCAGATTTCCTGGGGTGAGAGACATAGTTGAGTAGCTTTTAGGTAAGGATTTTTCAAAGAAATCTATTCAGATGGAGCAAAGGAGGGCTAGTAGTGAACAGTGAGGCCAAATGAACTGCTTCACAGGAACTTGGTATATTAGTCTGTTCTCACATTGCTATAAAGAACTACCTGAGATTGGGTAATTTATGAAGAAAAGAGGTTTAATTGACTCACAGTTCTGCAGGTTGTGCAGTAAGCATGACTGGGGAGGCCTCAGGATATTTACAATCATGTTGAAAATTGAAGGGGAAGCAAGCAAATATTCACATGGCCAGAAGGTGAGAGAGCAAATGGGGGAGTGCTACACACTTCTAAACAACCAGATCTTATGAGAACTCAGTCACTATCATGAGAATAGCAAGGGAGAAATCTTCCCCCCATAATCCAATCACCTCCCACCAGGTCCCTCCCCCAACATTGGGGATTATAAATCAACATGAGATTTGAATGGGGACACAGAGCCAAACCGTATTATTCCTCCCATGACCCCTCCCAAATCTCATGTCCTTCTCACATTTCAAAATCAATCATGCCTTTCCAACAGTTCCTCAAAGTCTACAGTCCCCCCAAAGTCTTAACTTATTTCAACATCAACTGAAAAATCTTAAGTCCAAAGTCTCCTCTGAGGCAAGGCAAGTCCTTTCTTCCTATGAGACTGCAAAATAAAAAAAAAAAATTTAGTTACTTCCAAGATACAATGAGGGTTCAGGCATTGAAATATGATCCTATTCCACAAGGGAGAAATTGGCCAAAAAGAAGGGGCTAAGCCCCATTTACATCTGAAACCCAACAGGGCAGTTATTAAATCTTAAAGCTCCAAAATAATGTTTTGTAACTCCATGTCTTACATGATACCATGCTGTTTTGGTAACTCTAGCCTTGTAGTATAGTTTGAAGCCAGGGAGCGTGAAGCCTCCAGCTTTGTTCTTTTTGCTTAGGATTATCTTGGCTGTGTGTGCTCTTTTTTGGTTCCATATGAAATTTAAAGTAGTTTTTTTTTTTTTTTTTTAGGTCTATGAAGAATGTGAATGGTAGTTTGATGGGAATAGCATTGAATCTATAAATTACTTTGGGCAATATGGCCATTTTCACAAAATTGATTCTTCCTATCCATAAGCGAGGAGTGTTTTTCCATTTGTTTGTGTCCTTCCGTATTTCTTTGAGCAGTGGTTTGTGGTTCTCTTTGAAGAGATCCTTCACGTCCCTTGTAAGCTGTATTTCTAGGTATTTTATTCTCCTTGTAGCAATTGTGAATGGGCGTTCATTCATGATTTGGCTCTCTCCTTGTCTGTTGTTGGTGGGTAGAAATGCTTGGGATTGGTGCACATTGATTTTGTATCCTGAGACTTTGCTGAAATTGCTTATCAGCTCAAGGAGTTTTGGGGCTGAGACACTGGGGTTTTCTAAGGATAGAATAATGTCATCTGCAAACAGAAGCAATTTGACTTCCACTCTTCCTATTTGAATACCTTTCATTTGTCTCTCTTGCCTGATTGCCCTGGTCAGAACTAATACTATGTTGAATAGAAGTAGTGAGAGAGGGCATCCTTGCCCTGTGCCGCTTTTCAAAGGAAATGCTTCCAGCTTTTGCCCATTCAGTATGATATTGGCTGTGGGTTTGTCATCAATCGCTCTTATTATTTTGAGATACACTCCATCAGTACCTCGTTTATTGAGAGTTTTTAGCATGAAGGGGCGTTGAATTTTATTGAAGGCCTTTTCTGCACCTATTGAGATCACGTGGTTTTGTCATTGGTTCTGTTTATGTGATGCCTTACATTTATTGATTTGCGTATGTTGAATCCACTTCACATCCCAGGAATGAAGCCGACTTGCTCGTGGGAGATAAGCTTTTTGATGTGCTGCTGGATTCAGTTTGCCAGTATTTTATTGAAGATTTTTGCATTGATGTCATCAGGGATATTGGCCTGAAGTTTTCCTTTTTTGTTGTTGTGTCTCTGCCAGGTTTTGGTATCAGGATGATGCTGGCCTCATAAAACGAGTCAGGGAGGAGTCCCTCTTTTTCTATTGTTTGGAATAGTTTCAGAAGAAATGGTACCACCTCCTCTTTGTACCTCTGGTAGAATTCAGCTGGGAATCCATCTGGTCCTGGGTTTTTTTGTTGTTGTTTTTTGGTAGGCTACTAATTACTGCCTCAATTTCAGAACCTGTTATTGATCTATTCAGGGATTCAGCTTCTTCCTGGTTTAGTCTTGGGAGGGTGTGTAGGTCTAGGAATTCAGCCGTTTTTTCCTAGATTTTCTAGTTTATTTGCATGGAGGTGTTTACAGTATTCTCTAATGGTATTTTTATTTCTGTGGGATCAGTGGTGATATCCCCTTTATCATTTTTTTAATTGAGTCTATTTGATTCTTCTCTCTGTTTTTCTTTATTTGTCTAGCTAGTGGTCTATTTTGTTAATTTTTTCAAAGAACTAGCTCCTGAATGTATTGATTTTTGAAGGGTTCTTCAGACCTCTATCTCCTTCAGTTCTGCTCTGATCTTAGTTATTTCTTGTCTCCTGCTAGCTTTTGAATTTGTTTGCTCTTCTCTAGTTCTTTTAATTGTGATATCAGGGTGTTAATTTTAGATCTTTCCAGCTTTCTGATGGGTATTTAGTGCTATAAATTTTCCTCTTAACACTGCTTTAGCTGTTTCCTATAGATTCTGGTACATTGTCTATGTGTTCTCATTGGTTTCAAAGAACTTCTTGATTACTGCCTTAATTTCATTATTTATGCAGGAGTCCTTCAGGAGCAGGTTGTTTAATTTCCATGTAGTTGTGTGGTTCCAAGTGAGTTTCTTAATCTTGAGTTCTAATTTGATTGCACTGTGGTCTGAGCGACAGTTTGTTATGATTTCTGTTCTTTTGCATTTGGTGAATGTTTTATTTCCAATTATGTGGTCAATTTTTAAAAAGTGCCATGTAGCACTGAGAAGAATGTGTATTCTATTGACTTGGGGTGGAGAGTTATGTAGATGTCTATTAGGTCCACTTGATCCAGAGCTGAGTTCAAGTCCTGAATATACTTGTTGATTTTCTGTCTCAGTGATCTGTCAAATATTGACAATGGGGTGTTAAAATCTCCCACTATTATTGTGTGGGAGTCTAAGTATATTTGTAGGTCTCTGAGAACTTGTTTCATGAATCTGGTTGCTCCTGTATTGGGCAGATAAATATTTCAGATAGTTAGCTTTTCTTATTGTATTGATCCCTTTACCATTATGTAATGCCCTTCTTTGTCTTTTTTGATCTTCATTGGTTTAATGTCTGTTTTATCAGAGATTAGGATTTCAACCCCTGCTTTTTTTTTTTTTTTCTTTCTGTTTGCTTGGTAAATATTCCTCC